>NC_080169.1:60471276-60696297 GCF_950295315.1 Erinaceus europaeus | reverse complement strand
CCACTATGACACCCAAATAACCAGTCTTGCATCGGGATTTCTCTCCCACTTATCATCATCATCATCATCATCATCATTATTATTTATTTTCTATCAGCAGTGCTTCACCACCACTCTAAACCAGCTTTTCAAACAGGAACAGAAGGAAAAAGGGAAAGACACCACAGCACCAAAGTTTCCTCAAATCTGGTGAAAACTGGGCTTCAACCTGGGTTGGATGCATGGCAGACTTTGACAAAATGGCTCCTGTGGGAAGGCACCTGGGAATTCTCTTTTATAAATTTACCACCTTTGGAACTTTTTCTTTGGGGCACATTGAATTTACAGCTTGGATCTATAATGTGAAGCTATAAATGATAAGTATAGTTATTATAAAATGCATGTGAGTGCATTTTCGGTGCTGTGAAGATGTACTCTACAAGTCTTTTGTGTAAAAAAAAAAAAAAAGTAACTCTAAACAATAACTGACTTTAAAGTTGGCAGTGGAGTCAACTCCTCAACCTAATTTCTAAGAAATGTACTTGTATGAGCAAGAAAGAAGTAATCTGCACATGAACCTACACTGTAACTTACCACAAGTCACAGACAGTGACTCTGCTGACATAGATCAAATAACAGTGACCCACAGCTATCATAATTCACCACCTGAAAACCTAGAGATACTAGCTGCCAGGATTTGACTAGACCCAAGCAACTCTTCAACCTAAACGTTTAAAACATTCATTCTCTTTGGAATAAAGTGATGGCAAAAGTCTATACAAAAACACTATGAAATATTAATCTGGAAAAAATCTTATTACTAGTAACTAAAGAGAGGGAAAGTCAACAAGAAAAAAATCCAGTGAAGACATATATATCAAATTGCTCAGAACTTTTAAGTGGCATGATGCAATTCATCCAAAGACATGGTCTCATTTAGTGGAAAACTGATATAAATTTGTTTTTTTATTTATTTTAAGATACTGTGTTAAGTTATATTATAGTTGGCAGTTCATCTAATGAATTATTTAAGGACTCAGAACTGGCTTTTAAATAAATTTTCTGCCACTCTGGGATGAAAATGAACAACAATGTCAATTAAAAGTCACAGAAACATGATTCATTTGTTTATGCCCTTCAACATCCTAATGAGTTTTGTAAATACAGACATAAACCTAAAGGGAAATTCACCTCCAGGATTGGTTTGAATAACCTTCATGATTTTCTTTGTTCATACTTCATTAGCAATTATAAATAAAATGACAAACCACTGGGATCTAAAGGGAAAAAGATAGCTCCTTACCAGAGATAGGACAAAGCTGAGAAAATCTATGTATTATCTAAAGTTAGAAATAAAAAATAAATTAATAAATAAATAATTCAGTACCAACTACATTTTCAGAGAGTTCATTAAAATGTAAGACATTTTTGACAAGTCAGAGATTTTAGTCTAGTGACAGGAGAAGAAAGAAGTTCCCTGGGAGCAAATCCCAATTATCTCAATGGCTTGAAAGATATATGTTAAGCACAGCAGAAGAGCTGAGTGACAGGTGACTATGGAGAAACTTCCTGACTGTCCATTCTGTACAGCTTTGCCAGGGTTCCCCTGAATGGATGGATCTCAAATATATTTTTCATTCTTGTCCTTAAAGGTGGGGAAGGGCTATCCACACTGTTACGAAGATAAAAATGAATAATGCCAAAATATTTTCTTCTTCATAGTAAGACTTAAGAAATTAATCATGGGGAGTGGGGTTGGGTGGTAGCGCAGTGGGTTAAGCGCACATGGCACAAAACACAGGACTGGCGTTAAGGATCCCGTTTCGAGCCCCACCTCCCCCAGGGGGTCACTTCATGGGTAGTGAAGCAGGTCTGCAGGTGTCTATCTTTCTCTCCCCCCTCAGACTCCCCTCCTTTCTCGATTTCTCTCTGTCCTACCCAACAACAACAACAGCATTGACAATAATAATAATAATAACCACAACAACAAGGGTAACAATGAGGACAACAAAACGGGAAAAATTGCCTCCAAGAGTAGTGAATTCATAGTGCAGACACCGAGCACCAGCAATAACCCTGGAGGCAAAAAAAAAAAAAAAAAGGAAAAAGAAAGAAATTAATCATGAAGAGGAGGTATGCTGAGTGATACCATCCCTGAACCCCACAACAAGCAATACAGTAACGATAACCTCACCTACACCGATGAGTCCAACAGCAGAAATATGCACACACCTGCAAGAGGGGGGCTTCACAATTGGTGGAGCAGGGCTGCAAGTGTCTGTCTCTCTTCCTCTCTATCTGTCCCTCCGCTCTCAATTTCTCTCTGTCCTATCAAGCATAATAGGAAAAAAGGGGGAATATATACAAAACATTCATTCAACAATAACACAGTGATTCAGTGTTCTACCCATCTGACAATGAAACGCAATTATTTTTCTTCTACTTTCTACAGAAATAAAGATATCATTTGCTGAATCAAAAGCTAAAAGTTATATTTCACTGAAAGATGAGATTAAACACTCAACAAATCCTACTCATGTGCTCTGCCTTTCTCAGATAATCAGCAGTCTTTCTTTAAAAAAAAAATTGGTTTAAGAACTATAACTATTACTGTTTATTGAAGACAAACTAGCATATCTCTGATCAGCAATGGCCAGGAAACTCCTCCTCTTTCCTACTTTTAAAACAATTAAGGTTTTTACAAAATTGGTCAAATTCAATTCAAACTTCCTTCAACAAGTAATATTCAAGTTGTGCTAGGACCACTAATCGTTATATGATAAAACCGTCATGGGATGTTCCAAGCATCACAGAAAGTGTCACAATTATCTGGATCACTGTTGAATAAAGACAACACTAATTTCATAACTGCTTAGGATAAAACAACCTTATTATAAATATAATCATATGCAATCTTCAAAATTTAACTGCCATATTGACTTAAAAACTTCCATGGAAGTCACAGTTCTCAAAATTTTATAGCAGAAAAATAACCATATATCCTTTGATGCTTGTCCATAGAGCAAATGGTACCACTACCATTTTCTGGAGACCATAAAATTATCACAATACCTTTAAACAGTGATCTGTACTTATATACAAACCATCCTACTTTATGATTTATGATTTCCCAAGTGATTTGTTAAACAAGTTTTCCCACTCATTTCAGGCACTGCACAAACTGTTTTAAGCCATCTAACTTCTATTATAGTGTCAGTTTGTATTAATGGAAAGCAAAAGCTTTTTTGCCTTTATTTCTTAATGCACTCAACACTTACAGTCAAGCCCTTTTACTTGTTCCAACAAGGGTAGGATCTCAAAAGTGAATAGAAGTTTAGGTAACCCCAACACCTGCTAGCCCAAAAAATGACTGCTTACTTAGGCTTCTTCTGTAATCAAGAAATATGCCCTATAGAAAAAGTGGAAATTTTATTGTATTTCATTATTCACCATTTTAATAGAAAAGATGTTTTCAGGTTCATCAGGAAAATAAATAATGGGGAAAATAACTATACCTTAAAATTTCTCAAATATCCCCATGAATATAAACAAAGAAAAGGCATAAGTGGAACCACAATGCATATGTGCACATCTTTGCTCAAAGAACATATTTTATGTTGAAATTGTAAAGAACAAACATTTTCCATTAGTTATATGGCATGCATCAGCAGTGCACTGGTTGGTGTAATCTTGGTTTTCACTTATAAATATATACAGATAAATCTCTTCCTGAGTTGAGCTTCATCTTTACTTGAGACCCAAACCATTTGCTTTCCTGTTTTTGCAAAGATACTTGACCATGGGATAAGGCAATCAAACATTTCAGCCTCCTTCCTTTTTCAGCAATATGGCCCACTGTGAGATCACCAATGTGCCAGGTATGAGGATGGACTCTAAACTATGGTCCCATAAAACTAGAGTAGTTTTGCTTGTTCATCAGTTTGCAGTTCATATATTTGGAGATCTTGAGGATTTCAGCTGAACAGATTCAAAGTGGTCTTCTTTTTCCTATGAATAAGAAAGATTAAAATAAAATTAACTAAAATAAAACTCCAGTAAGATGTTATGATCTTATATTTCCAGAAGGAAAGATCTACAAATCATTTTAATTTATGTACCTGTCACTTGTAATTAAAATTTTACATTTAATGTAAAAAGAATAGGAGATATAAAAACACAGCATGCGCAGACAACCCAAAATAGAATTAAAAAAAAAAGGAACTGCAATAAATATCAAAAGACAGTTGTGATTCTGTATAAGAAACCACTGAGACCCTTCCTAAGGGTACATCTAATCTTTGTGTTTGACAAATATGACCCAGTCATGTGAAGAATAGACAAAACAGAACTGACAGAAACAAACTCTCAAGATAACTTACAGTCAAAATAATAAGGGGGGAAAGGCAGTAGAAAGAAATAAGGATATTGCCAGAATAAGAAACAGATCAACTGGACACTGTGTTTTAGGAAAATCTTTTGGGTATGTACCTACTGGAGATAATAAAAACAAATCATCCTCAATAATCAAAATTCTAGTTCACATGTATTACTGCTGGTGTTTGTTATTAAGATATTCAAAATGTAGGCAATTAAAATAAATTATTCTTCTTTAATGGAGAAATATAAGAAGTGAGATCCCCACACACATTATTTTCATTATTAGAGAGTTTTCTGATGGCTGCTAAAATGGACATGGGGTCAGGAGAGTATGGTAATGATGTGAATAAAAATCAATATAATGGTCCAGAAGGTGGCACAGTAGATAAAGCATTGGACTCTCAAGCAGTAGGTCCCAAGTTCAATCCCTGGTAGCACATGTACCAGAGTGATATCTGATTCTTTCTCTCTCTCCTGCTATTTTTCTCATTAATAAATAAATAACATTTTTTAAAAATCAATATAAATAGTATTTTTAAATGGAATAAATAGGTGGTGGAAGACCATTTTAGATACAAATGAAGAATAAAAATAAAATGAGAAAAGAACAGGAAGTAGATATTGAGTATCTGTCAGAATAAAGATGCTTTTGTGTTTTCTCTCATTTGAGTGGAGAAATCCAAGACCTTAGACAAGCTTAAGAGTTGTGCAGACAGAATTATAGAAAAAAAATCACAGCATGAATGTAACATATCACTTTTCCCTTCTTTTGTGAAGATGACAAGCCCCTGGGAGAGTAGACTGAACAGCTCCTCAGTAACAGCTCTGAATGGCTCAGTAAGAATTTCCTGAAATCTTGAGTAGCCTTAGTTTTTTTCATTAACTATTTATAAATGAATATTCACGATTCACCCCCAGTGATGTAGTCAGAGAATTAAACTTGAAATATAAATGTCTATCCTCAAGGAGTTCACAGATTACTACAGGAAGAAGCTATAGGGTATTAGTCATAAACAAGAAAGGAAATCTGAGATTTTTCTGAGACCACTTGATTAAATATTCGTGGGGGTGGGAGAGTGGTAGAGACCTATTGACTATCTTCAAAGTGGTATCTAAAATAGGACATTAAAAGATCTTTAGAAAGTCATTGAGTTTAGAAGAATCTTCCTTCTATTAGTTGATGTCATGGGTGTGTGTGTGTGTGTGTGTGTGTGTGTGTGTGTGTACTAGTTAGTGGGACTTGGTGGTAGCACACCTGGTTGAGTGCACATGTTACAGTGCTCAAGGTCCCCACCTGCAGAGGGAAAGCTTTGCAAGTGGTGAAGCAGAGCTGCAGGTGTCTCTCTTTCTCTTTCTCTTTCCCTCTCTTTCTCCATTACCCTCTCTATTTCTGGCTATCTCTATCCAATAAGTAAAGATAATTAAAAAAAATTTTTTTAAGGACTAGTTAGAATTTCTAGATGTCAGAAATTACTTTTCAGTCATTTTTTAAATTCACAAGGTCTGAGGCCATATATATATATATAATATTTAGAGAGATTAGAACTCATATATGGTTTCCTTCACCTTTTTACACATAGAGAAGCAGAGAGGTAGAGAGAGTAAAAAAGACAACACACCAAAGCTTGCAAACTCAAATACTGCACATGAGAAGGGTTTCTAATTCTTATAAGCACTGTGCACTAACCCACCACTGGAGGTACGTGTTTCTAATTATCTAAATTCTACTTGGGTAAATATGTAACCCTTCAGAGGCTTCAGTTTATTCATGGGTTAAATAAAGCAGCATACAAACGATCCTTTTAGTCTCCACATTTAAGAATATATTCAAAATTCAAGTTTTTCCTTACTTTGAGTATACCTCATTTGGCTTCTCAATCCTTGCTCCATTAAAACCACTGGAAGATAAGGTTTGGGTTGGGGAAGTGTGTGTGTGTGTGTGTGTGTGTAGTGTGTGTGTGTGTGTGTGTGTGTGTGTGTGTGTGCAAGTGTGTGTGTGTGTGTGTTTCTCCATTACGAAATCCTAACAGTGAGTCTAGCACACTCTCCAAGAAATATGACTATGGAATAAATAAGTGAATGAAAAAAAAACTCAAGATAATTTAATTAATTTTTTTATTTTGTCATCATCACTGGGGCTTCACTGATCTGGGCTGACCTTTCCAGATAGAAGAAGAGAGTATTAGGGGTTGGTATGGGGCTCACTCAATAGAGTATGCAGATAACTCTGAGTGAAGACCAGAGTTCAAGTCCCAGATAATCATGCAAGAATAACTGCAATGAGAAGCTTCATGAGTGGTAGGGCAGTACTATCTCCTTCTCTTATCTTTCTCCATATTTCTAGAGGAAAGACAAAAATGACAGCCACAAGTGGTATAGTCATGCAGGCACTGAGCCCCAACAATAACTTCATTGGGAGGGAAGAAAGGGGAGAGAGAGAGAGAGAGAAACAGAGGGACAGATAATATAGCACCAAAGTTTCCTTCAGTGCAGGAGTAGCTGACTCAAACATGGCATGCTATCTAGGTGAGCTATTTCACAAGCTCTGAAGATAATGTTTTTTAATTGCTAAAAAAGCCAAAGAAAAATCTATAGATAAGACCCCACAAGTCCAGGAGATTGATATAGAAATTTTAAACAAGTTTTTTTCTTTTAGAACATGGATAGAGATACATAATTTTAACTTTATTCCATGTAACAGCTAATAAGCATAAATATCTTGCTTCATGAGACCATTCACAGAACTGTTTTAATAAGATAAACAATAATACTGATAACCAGTTTATTTATACCCTAGAAATCTGAAAAAGCACAAGTATCCATCAACAGGAAAATGGATAAGTACTTTATTCTATTCACATAAAACCATGTAAGTCTGTGAAGGAGTCATGGGGAGGGGATATGTTAAATCATTTATAATCTACTTGGGTTGTAAACACCCAAGTCACCATTTCACCTGAACTTGTGAAAGAAAAAGGGTATGTAAATTCAACTAAGGGGATCTAAGAAAGGCAACAAGCAGGGAAGCAAGATAATAATGTGCCCATTCAAAATGTTTTTGTGAGAACTGGGCAGTGGTGCACCAGGTGAAGCACACATAGGACAAAGCACAGGGACTGGCACAAGGATCTCAGTTGGAAGCCCCAGCTCCCTATCTGCAGTGGGGGGTCACTTCACAAGCGGTGGAGTAGGTCTGCTGGTGTCTATCTTTTTCTCCCTCTATTTATCTTCTTCTCCTCTCTCAATTTCTCTCTGTCCTATCCAACAACAACAACAATAAATGGAAAAAAATAGTCACAGGAGCAGTGGATTCACAGTGCAGGCACTGAGCCCCAGCGATAACCCTGGAGGCAAAAAAAAAAAAGTTTTTGTTATTTATACAAGTGAATATTTAGTAGAATTTTATGGTAAATGTTTGTATTTCTTCATCTCATATGTGATAGAGGAGGTTCTCCCGATCAAGTAAAAAATGGTTAATGGCATACTTCAGGACTTCTTATACTCTGGTACCATCTGCAATCAGTGCTTGAATCAAGACTGCATATAATTCCTCTACCTTCTGATGTTCAAATATGTCACAATATAAATAAAGTACTATGGTATCAAACTAGAAGTCTCAGTTGGTACAGTCCTGCCAGTGTTATCAGACCTTTACCAGCAGGGTGACTGTAAACTAATACAAAACTCAGAGACTTGCTAAGTAAGTTCATTGAGACTACCTGGTTAGATTTACTATGCGAAATGGGACAGCAGCCAAGGACAAAACGATCCAGAACACAATGAACTCTGCTACTGGAGAAAGTATAGCCTCACTTGATTATTCCACTTGCTCTTTTATATAAGTTAACCCCCAAAGTTTTAGTTTTTCAGTTAGGCCCAAATGAACAGGCTACATTAAAACATGCTCCACAAACTTAGTCTCACTCTACTTCGTTGCTTCACACAACTAGTGACAACTGTGTGATAGAATTCTCTAAAAAAAATGTCAATTATATATTAATAAAATATCAGCTTCCGCTAAAGACATCCTTTGGGGTTTTATAGTGCCCATCTCCTTAATACAACTACCATGAACAGCTCTATTAAAAAGCAGCTATCAGCTTGCTACTCACTCCTATCAAAGCAAAATGGCACTCCCCCATATACTTTGTAACTCTATAACCTAAGGATCCCATTTGTGATGATAAAGGTGGAAAAGACTCAATAAGTTTGACTTGTCAAATATAAATATAAGCTCAATAATACTGCTGGTTTGGCCCAGAAAAATTGTCTCACATGGGGAGAGGTGAGTAGTAGCACAGCGGGTTAAGCACACATGGCGCAAAGTGCACAGACCAGCGTAAGGATCCCAGTTTGAGCCCCTGGCTCCCCACCTGCAGAGGGGTAGCTTCACAAGTGGCGAAGCAGGGCTTCAGGTATCTCTCTGTCTCTCTCCCTCTCTGTCACCCCTACCCTCCCAATATCTGGCTGTCTTTATCCAGTAAATAAATAAATAGAGATTTTAAAAAACTTCAAAAAAAAGATCAGGATGCATCTGGTCTTTAAAAAAAAAAAAAAGAATCGTCTCACATGAAAATATGGTAGTATTATCCTTTAAAGTCATCTTTTCCCCATACTTTAAACTTTACCACCTACCACCTAAAACAAGTTACTGACTTCAAGAGTCCTCAATTCACTGAGACCCTACTGTATATTTGCCCTTTTTTCACTGGCAACTCGATGAATCTGAAACCCAGAGAGGTTCATTGGTTAGTGCAGCTATACTATCTTGAGGCCAAGCATACATGAACTAAAGCTCAACATGATAGCTCAGTTAAGTGACCAAAGTTAATTCTCATCACTGTGACTCAGACTTCCCTGAAATTGCTTTGTTGTATTTTTATTGACTCATAAACCATTGGCAAGAATTGAGACCAGTGAAATAGCTCACTTAAATAGTGTGCTACTTTGCCATATGCACAATCCCAGTTTTGGCCTTCTGCCTCTCTTCCCACCACATACACATACACATACACATACACATACACATACACATACACATACACATACACATACACAAACACAAACACATACACATACACATTAAAGAAAGCTTCGGTGCTGTGGTCTCTTCAGCTATCTCTACCTTTCTCCTTTGTATCTATCTATATTTAGAAGCCCAAATAACTGCTCTAACACTTGGAAACTACATGTTGGCAGACTAAAGTTATCCCTTTTGGGATCAGTAACTAAAACCAAGACTCAGATGCTGATTACATCATTTTGGTTATGCATAGACATTAATGCTCACATTAAAAACTCACACCCTAAAAAGACAAAATAGAATTAAGCACTGAATAGAAACTATATTAGACTGTCACAAATGCTGCCTGAATCCATCAACCTGCCCAGCATAGTAATGAACTGTCATTGTAGACTGGGCACAAAGTAGAGGGGTTACCACAACATGCTAGACCTGGGAATTATTTTGAATTTTGAACCATTTTCCCTTAAAAAATGATGACATCAGACCTTTGAGGGCTATCAGTAACCCCACACCACTCCTAATACCTGTTCAAGCTAAACAATTATTATTCTAGTCTGGTCAACTTACTCCAGACACACCAACCATCATGAGTCTTGAAAAACACTAGTTACAATGTGCGTCATTTACAATTTGACAACTCTGCTATATTATCACAAAAGCTACCCAGAGCTGAGCAGAGTAAAGCTATCTGTAGACCTATCACACTCCCTACCATCAGAAATAATTCATTGTCAATGAACAAGGAATAGTACTTGCAAAAAAAAAAAAGCTTCAAAAATTATTCTAGACAGTTATTCAGTTAGAAAAAAAAAAAAAGTAGCACAAGGACTAGCATAAGGATCCCCATTCAAGCACCCAGCTCCCACCTGCAGGGGAGTCACTTCATAGGCAGTGAAGCAGGTCTGCAGGTGTCTGTCTTTCTCTCCCCCTCTCTGTCTTTCCCTCCTCTCTCCATTTCTCTCTGTCCTATCCAACAATGACGACAACAATAATAACTGCACAATAAAACAACAGGGTAACAAAAAGGAATAAATAAATAAATATTTTTTTAAAAGAAAAAAATACTATGGGGGCCAGGAAATGGCTCACTCTGTAGTGAGTCTCTCATCCATTCCTGGTTCTTATTTTAGCAAGGTAGTTCAATTTACTAAATGTGGCTATCTCTAGAAAGATCATCTCTGGCTTCTTCATATCACATTATACATGATCATATGAAGCTTTCATAAGATTGTATATACTTACATGTGAAAATCCACAGTTCTGATGTGATTTCTTTTGAGTATGATAAGCCTCTATTTATCCCAACAGCAGTCCTCAGGATGTCTGGTGATATCCTCACCCGAAGGAAGCATAAGAAATGCCCCATATGAGGATCAACAATGGTAGGGACAGCCCAAATTTCTGAAGGGAGGTTGGGTCAACATACTTTACCACTTGAGGAAAATGGGTCCTGCAATGAGTGCAGCCTAGAATGTTCCTAGCTGTGACCATAGAATGTGAGCTCAGACCTACAGGGATGGAGAGGCTACACAGGCTCCTACAAAATTATGGGTCCCAGATCAAATCAATGGGGTTTACAGTTAACAACATTTATATACTTTTCCCATATTTGGAAGCTGCTCTCTGTCCTGATCCAGCTTTCTAGTCCTATTTCCAACTCTGACATCATCTCTCCAGATAATACCTTTGGTCCACCTGTACATTAGCTGTTATTAGTAAATTTATGGGCCCCTTGGAATATACTTAAAATAGACCTACTAGCTTTTTCCAAAATGGAGACCCCAAATCTCATCTGCTATTTTTTTTTACCTATAGGTTACTGATTATTTAACAATGCTTTATACCTTAATGTTTTTTCAGCCACCAATTTGCTGATGCTACCATGACACCAACCTGAACACCCTGCACAGATGAACTCTCTAATGTGTCCTTGAACCCCAGCTCTCCAGAGCCCTGCCTCACTAGGGAAAGAGAGAGAGAGGCTGGGAGTATGGATCAACCTGCCAATACCCATGTTCAGCGGAGAAGCAATTACAGAAGCCAGACCTCACACCTTCTGCACCCTATAATGATCCTGTTTCCATACTCCCAGCCTAAATAAAGGGATAAAGAATAGGAAAACTTTCAGGGAGGGTATGGGATATCGAGTTCTGGTGGTGGGAATGGTGTGGAATTATACCCCTCTTATCCTATGGTCTTGTCAGTGTTTCCATTTTATAAATAAATTTTTAAAAAAATTCTAATATTTAGCCACCTGTATTTGTTTTCTAATTGTCATGATGCCAAATCAGAAAAATTATTACCAGTTGCTTTAAAACACTACTCATCAATTAGGCCTACTGTGGACCACACAAAGGTAGAAGACATACCACATATTTTATAACATGTTCTTGTTCCATTTACATCTTACTGTTCTGGAAGATAGGTCCAGTTGCCAGTAAGTGATGAAAAGAATTAAGGTGAAATTTTAGCTACTGAAATGAGACAAATATATTTTGTGGTAGTGGACAGAAACCAATACTATAATCTGGTAATGCAGCCCTGAGAGGTGTGAAGGATGGGATGATCTTTCTTTTTTTTCCAGAGCCTCTGTCACCTTCTTAGGTATGCGGATGCCAATTCTCACATGTTGCAAGCTCCTTAAGTTTACCTGTTTCTTGGGTCTTTCATGTCCATAAGATACTCTTACAACAATTTAATTGACAGTCCTCTTAAAATTACAGAGAATCTTTCAGAAACACCTAAGTATGGTCTCAGCTCTGGTCCCAGAATAACATTTAACACCTCATTCCCATTGTTACCATTTAGTCCACTATGAGGTGAACAATTACCAACCAGTTTGTGACATGGACAAATAGGAACAAATAGACGTACTACCCTCAGTCTCCCCAAAGACAAAGATAGGCATTAAAATGATCTGGAATACCCCCCAACACTTCATCTGCACTATTCCAGTCTTTAGGTCCATGATTGTTCAACAATTTGTTTGGCTTTGTATGTTAACTCTCTTTTCAGCCACCAGGTTCCAGATGCCAGCAAGATGCTGACCAGACTTCCCTGGACAGACTACCCCATCAATGTGTACTGGAGCTCTGCTTCCTCAGAGCCCCACCCTACTAGGGAAAGAGAGAGGCAGACTGGGAGTATGGATTGACCAGTCAACACCTATGTTCAGCAGGGAAGCAATTACAGAAGCCAGACCTTCCACCCTCTGCAACCCACAACGACCCTGGATCCATACTCCTAGAGAGATAGAGAGTGGGAAGGCTATCAGGGGAGGGGATGGGATATGGAGATCAGGTTATGGGAATTGTGCGGAATTGTACCCCTCTTATTCTATGGTTTTGTTAATGTCTCCTTTCTTAAATTAAATAAATAAATAAATAAATAAAATGATCTGGAAACCTCAAGGCTGACTAAACAGTAAAGAGGCTGTATACATTGTCAACCTGTTAGTATCACTAACAAGTGTAAGTATGTCTTTCTTTCCAGCATCACCAAATGTACTTTCATACTGTATTTCTTATATATTGCTATAAGCCATGTTTCAACTTGCCTACTAAAAATTATGATGGTTTATATTTGCACCCTAAAAGTTATGATTTTAACAGTTTAAAGGACATATCCCCCAAATCATGCAACCCTTAGGCAGCTTCAGAAAGCTTCCCAAAATGAAAGCACCCATAGTTATTCAGAGATTTGTATAGGGGAAAATAACTTGTTACACATTCACTCCCCATGCAGTTATTCAGTTAGAAAAAAAGTGGGGGGTCAGGAAACCATTTACTCAGTACAGTAGACACCTTAGTATATGTGAGGGGTTCAGGCTTCAGAATAACTGGGGAATACCATAAATAGAACCAAGAGAGTTCCAGGGATGCTGAAGTTGTGCTATGTTATCTTTTATCACTGTATGTTTCTCTCCTCTCTCTCTATCATTAACCTGTTCTCTCTGCCTCAAAAAAAAAAAAAAGAGAAAGACTACAAAATTAGATTGTGGAGCTGTTAAGCAGTATTGGGTTTATCAATGATGTGGCATGACTTGTGTCTCTCATTTTGAAGCAGTGAGTGATACCACTTCCTTGAAGGCATTCAGGCTCAGCATCTATTCACTGTCCATATACTGTTATGAGTAATGTAACTGTCCAATATCTACCTCCTTGAAATCCAAAGTCTATGCAGTAACTAGTATATTCTACTGTATTTGGATTTTTTTTATTATTATTTTGCCACCCACATTTTTGCTGAAGCTCAGTGGCGATTTCTTCACTCTTTTTCTATCTTTCTCTCTTTTTTTTGGGGGGGGGGTTAGTTGAGAGACAGGAAGATATGAAAAGGAGAGATAAAGAGAGGAGAGACCTGCAGCACCACTCTACCTCTTACGAACCACCATCACCCTCTCCCCAGGCGAAACTTGACTCCAAGTCCTCACCCAAAGTAGCATGTATGCCCTGCCAGGAGAGCTACTGCCCTGTGTCTGTATCCGGATTTTCATATTAGAGTGTTGGCATCCTTTATCAAAAGTTTAGTAACAGCTTGATTAATTACACTGTTCACCAAGTTCCCTACGATGTCCTTTATAGACAAAAACGATACACTGAGTCTGTTTTAAATTCCTGGCTTCTTTTAAGTTGAATGTCATAGAAGATCTAGGTTCCAGTGGAAAGGTTTCCAATTAAGTACAGAGGACAACAATAGGACATAAAAGGAAAACCACCAAGATTCCTAAATAGACACTGATTAGCTATAACTTCTTTTTTTTTTTTTTTTTTTTTTTTTGCTAGTTGGCTCTAGAACTCAGGGGATATGGCTGAGCTTAAATAATACAGGCTGACTTCAGACTTCAACTTAGTATTTGATGTCCTGTTGTTGGTAGGTATAGTTAAAGTGGCATAGGCCAAAATGACCAAATTAAATTCCAATCTCATGCAGATAAATTGTAATGAGTCAGTGGAATGTTATACTAATGGGCAACATGGCACATATTCAAGAAAGTGCTTCATAGTTCTTTTGTATTTCTGCACATCATATGAATGAGAAACTCATTTTCCTCTGTTCTAAATACTCCTTTTGAAAGTGTCTTTGTAAAGCAATCTAGGAAGATAAACATTGTCTCCTTCCAGAGAAAAGATAGGTCTGCTTATAGTATTGAAAATCCCATCTCCCCCTGAAGCAATGAATACTTATGCTATTTGCCCAGTACAATAACAATAATATCTCCCCTTGGAGCAAAGGACATTCATGATTCCTGCCATTCTCAAAGATTCAGGTTCTCAAAGCTATATGGTTCATTTCCTGTATTGTGGCCCACTGTCTATGTAATAGTCAGCTGTTGCTATTCACAGAGTACTGTGGGAAGTGCTGATCTGGGAACTGGTATAAATGCTGATACTCTCGACAGTGCTTCTACTGTAAGTGTTAAACTGTCCTTTGTCTCTTACCAAGTGGCTCCTATTCTTCTAAAGTATCCATGACATCATGGCAAGCCCACCTGCTAGTTTGCAAGTAGTATAAGCTGTCCATTTCTGAAACGTGTTGTACAGTTGTTATTCTATGGCAATAGATCCTCTCTAAATAGCAACATTAAGAAAAAATAATAATAACCAACCCACACCTATGGGCACCTAATTTTT
Source organism: Erinaceus europaeus (assembly GCF_950295315.1). Lineage (NCBI taxonomy): Eukaryota > Metazoa > Chordata > Mammalia > Eulipotyphla > Erinaceidae > Erinaceus > Erinaceus europaeus. Next base: position 60,681,282 of record NC_080169.1, on the reverse strand, counting down.
TACAAGGGGGCCCAAACTACTAAATGCAGAAAGAAAAGTCTCACCTATTACAATATGCAAGGACCTGGTTCAGCCTCCTTAGCCCCCACCTGCAGGAGGGAAGTTTTATGACTGGTGAAGCAGTGCTGCAGGTGTCTTTTTTCTCCTCCCCTCTCTCTCTGTTTTTTTTTTCCCCTCCATAGTTATTGCTGGAGCTCGGTGCCTATACCATCATGAATCCACTGTTTCTGGAGGCTATTTTTTCCACTTTGTAGATGTTCCTGTTGTTGTTGTTATTGTTATTGGATAGGGCTAAGAGAAATTGAGAGAGGAAGAGAAGACTCCTCCCCTCTTCATCTCCCACATTCCTCTCAACTTCTCTATGCCTCTATCCAAATAGACAAACAGAAATATTTTTAAATGAATAAAAATATTTTAATCTAGGAGTCGGGCTGTAGCGCAGTGGGTTAAGCGCAGGTGGCGCAAAGCACAAGGACTGGCATAAGGATCCTGGTTCGAACCCCGGCTCCCCACCTGCAGGGGAGTCGCTTCACGGGCGGTGAAGCAGGTCTGCAGGTGTCTGTCTTTCTCTCCTCCTCTCTGTCTCCCCCTCCTCTCTCCATTTCTCTCTGTCCTATCCAACAACGACAACAACAATAACTACAACAATAACTACAACAATAAAACAACAAGGGCAACAAAAGGGAATAAATAAATAAAATAAAATAAATTTAAAAAAATTTTTTAATCTTATTCTAAAATAAAGAAAATGCTCATGTATATGCTATCTTTTACTAACCTAATTTTTTCCTTGTTTTGATTTATAAAATACATTATCTTTGTGAAAGTTTAATTATAAAAACTACATTACTATTACAAAACTGCCAAAAAGCAACTACTGTTAATATTTTTGCTATGGCAATACTAACATAAATATAAACTTATATATATATATATATATATTATTTATTTTCCCTTTTGTTGCCCTTGTTGCTTTTTATTGTTGTTGTTGATGTCATCGCTGTTGGATAGGACAGAGAGAAATGGAGAGAGGAGGGGAAGACAGAAAGGAGGAGAGAAAGATAGACACCTGCAGACCTGCTTCACCACCTGTGAAGTGACGCCCCTGCAGGTGGGGAGCTGGGGACTCGAACCGAGATCCTTACGCCAGTCCTTGCACTTTGCACCACATGTGCTTAACCCGCTGAGCTACCGCCTGACTCCCCATAAATATAAACTTAATAGCAATGTGACAGTCTAGGTTCTGTTCTCAATTTACTTATCTTGTCCCTCTCTTTTTTTTTTTTTTTAAGAATGATGACTTTTCCATGACAAGGCATGAGGGAGAAAACAAAAATGAAAACATGAAGAAAAAAAAAATACATATATAGCAGTAGGCTTAAGCCCTAGTGTATCAACAATAGTTACACAGCAAATATAAATACAATAATTAAAAGACAGATTATCAGCATGGATTTAAGAACATGGCCCTGAGAAAGAAGAGAAGGACGGGGAGGACAAGGGGAGAAAGAAGGATAAACAAAGGAGAAAGAAAAAAGAAGATATAGAACCAGACTATCATTCTGGCACATGTAATGAGGGAGATAATACTCAGAACCTAAGGCTAATTATTTTTTTAAAGATTTTATTTATTCATTCATGAAAAAGGCAGAAGGGGAGAGAGAAAGAATGAGACATCACTCCGGTACATGTGCTGCTGAGGATTGAACTTGAGACCTAATGCTTGAGAGTACAGGGCTTTGTCCACTGAGCCACCTCCCAGACCATGTGCTAATTAATTTTATTTTTCAAATATTTATTTATACCATGTAAGATAGGTTCACATGAGACAAAAAGAGAGAGAAGTCAGAGAACCTCTCTGGTCCATGTAGTGCTGGGTATTGAACCACAGCAATGCACACCCAGTACTATTGAACCTCTTAAAATATCAGTTTACATAGATGTCTCAATCTTTAACAACTGCAGCGTTGTACAGTATTCCATAACTATGGCAAGTGGAAATTCTTATCAAACTCCCTATTGACTACATTTAATGCTATTTCTAATTAGGCTGCTCTTACTTCTTTTATTTATTTACATTGCTTCTTGGCCTTTTGGCTAAGATAAAGTATAGTATTTATCTATTTATTTATTTATTTTACCAGAGCACTCCTCAGCTCTGATTCATGGTGGAGCTGGGGTTTGAACCTGGGACTTCGGAGCCTCAGGCATGAGAATCTGTTTGCATAACTATTATGCTATTTACTCCTGGCAAAACCCAAACTGTTCCTATATCCTGTGTGTGTGTGTGTGTGTGTGTGAGAGAGAGAGAGAGAGAGACGGGGGGGAATATATGTGTGTCCTATCATATCTCTGAGAGTATTTCTATTGAGTGAATAGCCATAATGAGAAAAACAAGCTAAATGAGAGGGTTAACATAAATGTTACTATTAGGTTAGTATGAATTCCTAATTCGTCAGTGTACAATAATACTAGGTTAAAATTCTGCTCTCACCTTTGTTGCCAAGGATTTCAGTTTTCCCAGTAATGACTTTTTATTGGAGTATACAACTTCCTCTTCATTATCTTCTCCTTCCATGATAGCACAACTGTCTGCAGCTGGGAGTTCACATTCTTTTGAATTTGTCGTCATTACTAATTTAGAATATTTGTACTCCAATCTACACAGTGGTAAGTAGATAAAGTGGTCATTTAATATAATGAAAACTTATTTTAAGAGGTTTTATGTCAGTTTAATAAATCATCTTGTATGGCTGTTCTATTAACAAATGTCCCTCTCTTATAGCCATATCCCTGTGTAGCCTTTTATCTCATTTATCTACACACAGTTGTCTTCAGAGAGTCAATACAATGCAGTAAATTTTGTCACACATAATTATTGTCTTTACCCACCCAATTATGAAGAACATTTGAAAAACAAAGAGAAACCAGGAACCCCAGATACATTTTCTTAACTTACAAATGTTATATTATATCATATTAGTTATATTATATTATATTATATTATATTATATTATATTATATTATATTATATTATATTATATTATATTATTATATTATATTAACTTATAAATCTTATACTATTATTTGGGTATTCAAAGTTCAGATCCTAAGGCTGAAAATATGATACAGACAAGTGAGTTGGCCTTTATTACTTCTCTGTACTATTCACATCATTCATCTCTTTCACCGCAGATATTTATTGTTGCTAGATGTTATAATATAGAGCCTTGATAGTCCCACTGACATGTAAATCATTTAAAACAAGTCAAATCATATAACAGATCAATATACATTCAGGTCTGCAGGTGTCTATCTTTCTCCCTCTCTATCTCGCCTCCTCTCTCAATTTCTCTGCCAATACCAAGCCCCAGTGATACCCCTGGAGGCAGGAAAAAAAAAAACTCTCTGATCTCAGCTCTGCTTCCACCTACTTGAACAACCTGGGTCCTCCACTTTTCCTTGTTTTAAAATAAATAGGTATAATTCATCAAACTTTAATGTTCCTATGATACTTCTTTTAACAGAAAAACAGTCATCTTGATTTGCTTTCTTTTCTCTAGGCCGTTCCTTTAATTATTTCAATAGGAAAAACTTGTGTTTGAGAGTCTGTTTAGTATGATGACAAATATTCAAAGTCTTTCACAACAAAATATAGCTTCTTATATAGTCACTTCAATGAGGTTACTTACTTCTGATTTTTTTTCCAGAAATAGCAAGTTAGAGCCACCAGCAAAACGGCTATGAAAGCCCCCACACCAGCACCCACTTTCAGCCAAAAGTCAACTGTTTCGCAGGTTGACAACTTTTTCTCAGGTAAAGAAATCCCTTTAATGCACCACTTAGGTTCATTCCACACATATAATGTCTCCTTGAAAAAAACCACAAACAGATGACATGAGACATAAGGTTCAGAAGGAAAAGACATTGCAAATCCTTATTCAATGTAGGCATAAAGAATTATTCAGTATTATAATTATTCAAAGTTCAATAAAGAGAGGGAAAATATACAGAAGAAATTGAATGAGATTATGACTGAAAATGAAGTAAAGCAAAAGAATAAAATTGTCTTTTAGATCAGGATTCTTGTCACATGCTGAGGAGGTTAAATTAAAAAAAAATTATTCTGGGAGCCAGGTGGTAGTGCAGTGGGTTAAGCGCAGGTGGAGCAAAGCACAAGAACCAGCAGAAGGATCCCAGTTCAAGCCCTCGGCTCTGCAGGAGTCACTTTACAGGTGGTGAAGCAGGTCTGCAGGTGTCTATCTTTCTCTCTTCCTCTCTGTCTTCCCCTCCTCTCTCTATTTCTCTCTGTCCTGTCCAACAATGACATCAATAACTACAACAATAATAACTACAAAAATAAAACAACAAGGGCAACAAAAAGGAATAAATAGTTTTTAAATTATTCCACTGGAACATATAATTTGGGCTATTTTCCTCAAAATCTGATAATCCTTGACTTACTAATCATACTTTTGAATAAAAGATTAAGTCATCTAAAATAGTTCATTGAAATAGATTCCACCTTAACCATCATGCAAGTCCATCCCCCAACAAGCTTCTCCCCTGAGTAGACAGTGGGCTCTGGACATAGAGCAAGTAGGTACATCACAACTGACACACTATGATGACTCTGAGGGCAAAGGAGCCACCATCTCTCGCAGGCCAAAATGAAAAAGGCATCATTATGGGTCACCACTTTCCACATGAGGTACTTTCATCCACCCAAAGCAGATGACTCAAATTTTACTAGAGCAATTATTTTCAAGCTTCAACTAACTAGTGAATAATCAATGAAATGGGTCTCAACCAGTAATTAAAAAATAAAAGAATAAACAGGTAAAGTCTGACTGATCACAAACATTTTCTAGAATACATTTTGTGATTACTTATACATTTCAACAAATGTAGTGACCAATAGCAATCTACATGAATATATCCACTGACATTAAATGGCATGGAACATTAAATTTTTACTAATTTGTCTCATTATGTTTCTCATTTACTAATTTGTCTCATTACTAGTTTGTCTCATTACATTGTATATGATGGTCACTTTATCAACACCCTAAGGTAAAGGTGACATACAATGTTTATTTAATAAACATTGTATGTCACCTCTCTCTCTCTAGCTAATCATGAAGTATGCAATGTACAGGAGAATAATATCTACTTTCAGCTAAAGTTTTAGACAAGTATTGGACAAAAAAATCACAACACTCTTTAGAGAAAACACTAGTAAAAAAAATGTATGAAGACTGCAACACTTTCATTAATAAACTTGGTGTGAATAAACTGTTTTAAAAATGCATCACCTTACTACTTTAATGAAATACTAAAGAATGGACTCAGGGTCTTACACATATGATACAACTGAAAAGCTAATTTTAAATACTTCAATCAAAGATAAAAGAGAGAGGGGTAGACATAGAAAGAAGGGAAGCACAACAGTACTGTTCTATCATCCATGGAATTTCTCTGGTGTTACCAATGATGTTCCCATGTGGCACAGGGACTCTAAGCCAAAGTCATGAAAAGGTGTGTGTGCTGTACTGGGTAAGTGATCTTCTAGCCCCTGGTCAATGATGATATAAGAAAGGTAAATAATGCTGAGAAAGAGGGAATGTACTCTAATCAATAACTGCTGACTTCATTGGAAGTACATTCTAACGAGGAGAAAAAAAGACATCCAAGAGTTGCCATAAATTAATGAAATATGCACTCAGTCAAAATATAAAGCTCTGCCTAATGATAGTCTCATCAACTAAATGAGAAACTACAAGATTATAATATTTGAAAACCTAGACATCTTAGGTTTTTCAGTAATTTTCTCAAATTTATTTAAAGTCAAGCTATCTGCAACATTTCTAAGTCACTCTCTAACTATTAAATGGAAAACCTATTCCTTCACTCAGCCTCTTGTTATTGTTAAGTAAGAAAATGGCTGACATTGTGGCTAAAAAAAAAAAATTGATTCTTCCAGCATGGAGGGATAGTTTGTGAACAGGTGAGATAAATTGATGATAAATCGTAACACATTTCTCTTAGTGATAACACAGTATCTTTTCAAATCTTTGTTACTGTATGACATTTAGAAGTAGTGCTTAATACATACTTGAACCTAGTATAGATTTTTTTGAGATCCAATTTGATAAGGGAACTGTTATCACAAGTTGTGCAGCCTTTTTTGTTGATATCAACTAATTTTCCGGAGGATTTGTTCTAGTGTGTAAATGTAACTCCACACACATCTAGATTAGGTATAACTACAGAACTGGGAAATGTATTATCAGCCAATATAAAGGTTAAAAGAAAATGTCAGTGGTGGAAAATAGGACAGAAACAGTAGGATTTTTTTTTAATTTAAAAAGGTATTCGTAGCAATGTTTTGCAATCTATGTTTTTTCCCATCATGAAGCTATGGCACTACAGAAATTCGTCTTTGTTAATGGACATTACAGAATACACAGTGAAGGTTCATTTGTATCACATGAAGATTTGACTTAAACTATTTCATTCAGAGACTGGAGATTATATCTATTCAGTACATCATATATAATTTTTGTTGTTGCAATAGAATATACTATGCAAGGCAGGATGAGCAATTTAGGAGTGATATTCCCTTTTCTTTTCCTTTTAGCTAAAGCTGAATCTCATTTGGCAAATATTTTCAAAACATACATCTATGTTTTGCTTTTTAGAAGGTTGCTTTTTACTGATTTTGGTATTTTTCATGTTAACTTTTGACTATAGTGGAGAAATTGTATATTTGAACATGTCAAATGCATCAGAGTGTTTCAAAAGATAATGTTGTTAAGGAACAAATGTTTAAAATAAATAACCTCACAACTATTTGTCCCCAACATTCTTTTTTTTTTTCTTCAGGGTTTTACTGGGGCTTGCTGCCAGCACTACAACTTCATTGCTCTGAGTGACTTTTTTTTTTTTCCTTTTTCTTTCTCTTTTATTTGTTATGATAGAGAAAGAGAAATTAAAAGTAAAGGGAAAGACAAAGGAGGGGAAAGAGACATTGCAGACCTGCTTCCCCATTCCTGAAGCATAGCACCTGCAGGGATTCAAACCAGGGTCCTTGTGCGTGGTAATATGTGCACTTAACTGAGAGCACCACAGCCCAACCCCCAACATTCTTATAACATTAAACAGAAATTTGTCAATGAAGACAAATATAAAAAAATTAGAGCTAGAGACAAAAGGAAAGAAGGAAAGATACTACAGTACTAGAGCTTCTGCCGATATGATGAATGCCAGGCTCAAACCCGAGTCTCATAGACTGCAAATCGAATGCACTATTCAAGTGAACTATCTTGTTGGCCCCAAAGAATTTTTTTTTTGCAACCTCGCTGTATTAAACTTCTAATCATCACCTTTCTGGAAAGAAATATCAATATTTAAGAAACATTTTGATAGAATACCCACTTATTTTTCAAAACCCTTTCATTAAACTTGATGGCAAAAAAAGGAGTCCATCTATTTTGTCACTTTCTCTAAAAATTACTATAATAGGGCTAGGAACTAGCTCACCCAGTAGAGCACATACTTTACCATGAAGAAGAATCTGGGTTCAAGTCCCCAGCACCATATGGGAACAAGATGCATGACACCAGGGGAAGCTTCATCAACACTGCTGTGTTGTCTCTCCCCTCTTCCTCTCTGCCTCTCTCTATCTGAAATTAAAAGGAGTCTGTTGAAGGCTGGGGAGATAGCTTAATGGTTCTGTAAAAGGAGTCCACTGGGTGCAATAAGATGCTATAGACACCAAAAATAACATTAAAAAATAAAATTATAGGGGCGGGGAGATAGCATAATGGTTATGCAAACAGACTATCATGCCTGAGGCTCCACAGTCCCAAATTTAATCCCCCAAACCATCATAAGCCAGTGCTGAGCAGTGCTCTGGTATTTCTCTGTGTGTGTGTGTGTGTGTCTCTCTCTCTCAAAAAATAACAGATAAAACATTAGAAAAATAAATTATAGGATTACAAATGATAAGTTAATTTGCAGGAAGTTATAACAAAGTGACAATTTTATCTAACATGAAAAAAATTGTGAAAACTAAAAAAACATTTTAATGAACCTGGAATTTTCATGCTTGACCTCTTAAAAGTATATTTAAAAAAAAAATATGTGGGAGTCGGGCTGTAGCGCAGCGGGTTAAGCGCAGGTGGCGCAAAGCACAAGGACCAGCATAAGGATCCCGGTTCGAACCCCGGCTCCCCACCTGCAGGGGAGTCGCTTCACAGGCGGTGAAGCAGGTCTGCAGGTGTCCATCTTTCTCTCCTCCTCTCTGTCTTCTCCTCCTCTCTCCATTTCTCTCTGTCCTATCCAACAACAACAACAATAATAATAATAACTACAACAATAAAACAACAAGGGCAACAAAAGGGAATAAATAAATAAATATTTTTTAAAAAAAAAAGAATGAAAAAAATATATATGTTTGAAAGTGAACTGATGTGTGAGCATCCCTATCTCTGTGTTCTAAACTGAAGTGATATCTCTGTAGGTAAGCACATTTGATGAATTAAAGAAAGCATTTCTCAATTTTTGTTTTAATGCCTATCCATTTTTGTTTCACTGTCTACTTTTCTCATTTTGTATTAAATTAACAGTGAAAGTATATCTATTGGATCTATTGACCTTATGCTTAATTACGAAATTTGAACACAAGTATTGTTCATAAAAATTAATTTCATTTTAGGTACATCTTTGTGTCTGAATTGACTAAATATGCAATGTATTTCTAACTATAGGTTATCAATAAGATTTGTAAAATATTAATTTAGAGCAAATTCTCTTTGGTTGTATTGTTTGTTTTTATAGAGGTGAGCACTATTGTGGTCAAATGCTTTAAGTGAGTGGGGCTTACACCTCTGCCCTTCAATCTGCCAACTAGAAATCCTTTGAGACCTTCTTGGACAGCAAAGTTCCTCTCCCTGGATCCCCTTGCAAAGTGAGTATTCCAGCATGTTGTCACAACATACTGACATAAACATCAGTCCTATTCAATTTACGTTCATCTTGCGCCCACATGCCAGTAGGGTCCTGACTACTTCTCTTGATTTATTCTCATGTGTACCTGTCAACTTCATATAATTTGGTGAGAGTGAGCAGTTCAGTCATCTTGAAGGAAAAAGTTGTGTTTTTCACATAATTAGCAAGTCCTATGAAGTACGTGTTCTCAAATACTACCAGTAGAAGTGTAAACTGATACAAGAACAATTTAGTGGCATCTTCAAAGAACCTTAAAAACGTTCAGTTCTGGGATTCACCCCTTCCTAGTAATAAACACTAAGGAAATAATAAAATCTCCAAAAATATTGTTCATTATGAGTTAATTTGCAATATATTGCATTTTCTCAACTGTCCAACAAAAGGAAAATAATTAAATGCTAACTTATGTGACTATATTATTTGCCAATAACTGAAAATCACATTTTAGGATACTTAAGAAGGGAACTATATATTATATGCAAAAAGGAAATAAGCTATGTACCATATTGCCAAGTTAATTTTTTAAATTGATGATTCAGAGAAAAAAGACTAGAGTCCTAATTTACATGTATATGAACTTTACGTTTTAGATATGATTCTTATGGTGGATGATAAATCTGTATCTTACTTATACTTATAACTGTTTAATAAAATTGAAATCTTGGTTTATTGATACAATTTCTTTATAATCCAAAAACCACTAAATATCCAAAGCCTACAACTCCTTTATCATGTTCTCTCTTCCCCAATCTCACTATATATCTTCAGCTATCCCAGCATATGGGAACAGACTATTTTAAATACATATTGCCTTATCAAGTTAACTAGACATTTTAGTCAAGCTTCTAAACCTGAGTTTCTATGATACAAGTGATGCCACACGAAACAAGAACATCTTCAGTGACTCAATTCTGCTCAGAAATGTTTGCTTCTTACCTGAAATCCTCTTTTACAGGCCCCTTCAATTTCATGAAAGTCGTGCTCTGTGCACAGAGGGCAAGCTTCAGTGCTTTCCCACAGGAAGTAGAATGTACAGCCATCGCAGGTGCCTGCTGGACACTTACTGAAATAAAAAATGGAAAAGAACAACTTTTGTAACACATCTTCTTGTGTCTGTTACATATCTGGAAGCAGTATGTGGATGCTAAGTAAATACACAGACACACACATACACACAAAAGAAAAAACTCTAAAGGAAATAAAATCACAATGAGATACCACTTCACACCTACAAGGCCAGCAAAAAGACAGTAACAAGTACTGCCAGAACAAAGAGCAATTCCTCACACACTCTTGATGCAAATGTTAAAAGTATAGCTTTCATCAAGAATCTGACATCTTATAAGTGTTCCCAATGATGCGCGGTAATCCTACTCCAGAACAAATACCTTAGAGAAATGAAAACATACCCACATAAAAACATGCACATGGATGCTGACAGAAGCATTACTTATATTAGTCAAAAAGTAAAACCAATACAAACATCCATCAACAGACAAGTAGATAAACTTGTGGTATATCAACACAATGGGATATCACTCAAGAAGAATGCAATATAGATTCAACTTGAATGAAACTCAATAATATTATGCTAAGTGAAACCATTCAAAAATACATATGATGTTATCAATATGAAAGTACAGAATAGTCAAATACATAGAAAGTAGGTTAGTGTTTGTTTTGAAATAGAAAGGGATTACATTATAGGGAAATGATTATTCCTACTCATGATCATGGAATGTAAGCTCAGATCTACAGGGATGTAGAGGTCACATAGGATCATAAGCTGAATATGGGCTCCAGATCACATCAAATCAATGGGGTTTACAGTCAACAATATTTACACACCTTTCCCATATTCGGGAGCTACTCTCTTCCTTGATCCAGCTTTCTGGTCCTTTTCCCAGCCATGACACCATCTCCCCAGACAATAACTTGGATCCACCTGCATATCAGATTTCAGGCTCAGGGGGAAAAAAAAACTAGTATAGCCACAGGCCCTTTGAAATATACCTAAAATATGCCTACTAGCTATCTACAAAATGGAGACCCCCCCCCCAACTCTTCATCTGCACTATTCCAACCTTTAGGTTCATGATTAATCAACAATTTGTTTGGCTTTGTAGGTTAACTCTCTTTTCAGCCACCAAGTTCCAGATGCTAGCATGATGCCAACCAGACTTTCCTGGACAGACAACCCCACCAATGTGTCTTGGAGCTCCAATTCCCCAGAACCCTACCCCACCAGGGAAAGAGTGAGGCAGGCTCGGAGTATGGATCGACCTGTCAATGCCCATATTCAGCGAAGAAGCAATTACAGAAGCCAGACCTTCCACCTTCTGCATCCCACAATGACCTTGGGTCCATATTCCCAGAGGGTTAAAGAACAGGAAAGTTACCGGCATAAGGATCCCGGTTCGAACCCCGGCTCCCCACCTGCAGGGGAGTCGCTTCACAGGCGGTGAAGCAGGTCTGCAGGTGTCCATCTTTCTCTCCTCCTCTCTGTCTTCCCCTCCTCTCTCCATTTCTCTCTGTCCTATCCAACAACGACAGCAACAATAATAACTACAACAATAAAACAACAAGGGCAACAAAAGGGAATAAATAAATAAAATAAATATGTAAAAAAAAAAAAAGAACAGGAAAGCTATGAGGGGAGGGGATGGGATTTGGAGTTCTGGTGGTGGGAACTGTGTGGAGTTCTTATCCTATGGTTTTGTTAGTGTTTCCTTTTTATGAATAAATAAAAATAAAAGTACAGGATCTATTTCTGAAGGGAAGAAAAAGTTCTAAGACTGACTGTGGTAATGGTTGTACTTATCTATGAAGATACTTATAACAATCATTGAATTTACCCACTAAATGGTTAAATTGTCTGTTATGTGAATTACATCTCTAACAAGCTTAGAAAAATTAAAAGGGCAGACACAGACAATGACACATCAAAAAGTTCTAAAAAGGCTTCCTAGTGGCAGCGAAGTATAAACCTAGCCAAGAACACTCATAGTATCTAGACATACAGAAGGAAAGAAAGCTTAAAAATTCCTGACAAAAGGATGATCTGGTAGATGAATTGGAAGGAAATTACAAACAGATAACTTTTCCAGGAACTTCAAGGGCAAGGCAGTATGTATTGGTATATGGAGGAACCAGGTAGTGAAGGAGGTACAATTTCTTTCTAGGCTAATGTACTTAGGTGAGAATATTTAGAGAATGTTCTCTAAATTTATGGCCATGGACTAGAAGTGGTTGAGGAAAGACAGGGAACCAAAACTGTCCAATGTAAAAAAATATACTAAATACACTAAAAACTCTATCAAATCAGTAGTTTATCAAGGCAAATTGTTTTGCAACTGTGGGTTTTCCTTTTCTTTTTTTTTTCTTTGTCATTTTTATTGGGGGGTGATTAGTGGTTTACAATGCAGTCGTTGACAAATGGATACAATTTCTCATCTCCCTGTGTAAGTTCTTTGCAAAACACTCTCCCTACAACATAGCTCCTTTTGCATTAGTATGCACATTTCCTAAATCCTGATGATGAGATCCTTCAAGGGGTGGTTAGATCTCTGCTCCGTAACAATAGATGAGGGTTAGACATGAAAACAAGGTCACAAAGGGTCTGAATGGAGTTTTGTTTGTTGGTTATTTGTTTGTTTTTATTCTGCTTTCCAGTAGGAACCATTATGATACTTGGATCTTTCATCTGGGGGACAGAGAAGCACTATATGGCAAATAATAATAATAATCAGCTATCAAGATGTACAAAATCCTTTCTAAGACACCACTTAGAAAGGTTTAAGCAGGAATAATTTTTTATATGAATTCATTAAAATTAGGATAATATTATTTCTTATTTGTCTTTTTACTTCCTTTAAGCTGTGTTCAAATAGATCATTTCCCCAAAAACCTCCTTTGGGTCTTAACTGGTGGCAAGTTCAGGTGTCTTAAAATATCTAATATGGGAAGTCAGGAAGTGGCGCAGCGGGTCAAGCACACATGGCGCAAAGCACAAGGACTGGTGTAAGGATCCTGGTTCGAGCCCCCAGCTCCCCACCTGTAGGGGAGTCGCTTCACAAGAGGTGAAGCAGGTCTGCAGGTGTCTTTCTTTCTCTCCCCCTCTCTGTCTTCCCCTCCTCTCTGCATTTCTCTCTGTCCTATCCAATAACAACATCAATAACCATAACAATGTTAAACAACAAAGGCATCAAAAGGGAAAATAAATAAATATAATTTTTTTAAAAAAAATCTAATATGGTTGCATCTGCCCCTATGAAAACAGTATGAAGATTCTTCATAATATAAAAAAATGGACCCACCATACAACCTAATAATATCTCTCCAAGGCATCTATCTAAATAACTCACAAATGCCAAGAAAGAAAGAAAGGAAGAAAGAAAGAAAGAAAGGGAGAGAGAAAGGAAGAAAGAAAGAGAAAGAGGAAACAAGGAAAGAAAGGAAAAGAAAAGGAAAGGGAAGGGAAGGAAAAGGAAAAGGAAAAAGAAAGGGAAAGGAAAGGAAAACTTTGGTGTACTGCACCAAAGGAAAAGACTATGGGTGGTGGGGAGGGCGAGTTCAGTCCTAAAACATGATAGCAGCAGCATCTGTGTTTCTGTCCACTTCTCTTCCGGGTCAACTAGAAATAGCAAAGGTGAACATCTGGGACCACAATAAGACAGGATTAGAATGACTTCAGGAACCTACCAAATCACCATCTAGACAAGATAAAAGACATAAAGGTTCAAGAAGACCAGAGGGTCCCAAACAGAATTAGCCCAGACTTAAAGACACCAAGACACATCCTATTTAGAATGGAAAGTAATAAGGATAAAGAAAGGATCCTGAAGGCTGCAAGAGAAAAACAAAGAGACACCTACAGAGGAAAATCCGTAAGATTAGCAGCAGACTTCTCCAAACAAACACTATAGGCCAGAAGAGAATGGAAAGATATCAATCAAGTGCTCAATGAGAAAGGCTTTCAACCAGGACTACTGTATCCTACTAGACTGTCATTCAGACAAGATGGAGGCATAAAAACCTTCTCAGACAAGCAACAATTGAAAGAATCAACTATCACCAAGACTGCCCTGAAAGAAGTTCTGAAAGGTCTCCTATAAACAGTCAGACCACCATAAACAGGCCATCTATCAGAACACTCTAAAAATATACAGGAATGGCCTTAAAATATCTTCAATCTTTGATATCAATAAATGTCAATGCACTGAATTCAACTGTTAAAAGGCACAGAATAGGAAGATGGATCAGAAAATACAACCCAACAATATGCTGCCTATAGGAAACCCACCTAACTCAACAAGACAAACAAAGACTCAAAGTGAAAGGATGGAAAACTATCATACAAACCAATGGCCCACAAAAAAGGGCAGCACAGCTATTCTCATATCTGACACTATAGACTTTAAAATAAATAAAATTTTAAAAGACAGAGATGGACGTTACTTAATGCTCAGAGGATCAGTCAATCAAGAGGACTTAACAAATATTTATATCTATGCATCCAATGAGAAGACATCTAAATACATCAAACATCTACTGAAAGAACCACAGCAATATATTAACAGCAACATAGTAAAAGTAGGGGACTTGAATATCCCATTCACTTGACAGACCATCCAGGCAGAAAATCAATAAAGAAATGAGGGAGCTAAATGAAGAGATAGATAAACTAGAACTATTGCACATTTTCAGAGTCATTCATCCCAATAAACTGGAATACACATTTTACTCAAGTCCACATGGGTCATTCTCAAGGACAGACCACATGTTAGGCCACAAAGACAGCATCAGCAAACTCAAGAGCATTGAAATCATCCCAAGCATCTTCTCAGACCACAGTGGAATTAAACTGACACTTAACAACAAATAAAAGATTAGTAATAGTCCCAAAATGTGGAAGCTCAACACTACACTACTTAACAACTACTGGGCTAAAGAGGAAATAAAGGAAGAAATAAAAAAATTTTTGAGAGTTCAATGAAAATGAAGATATTCCCCTCAGATCAGGTACTAGACAGGGCTGCTCACTATCACCATTACTATTCAACATAGTGTTGGAAGTTCTTGACATAGCAATCAGGCAGGAGCAAATAATTAAAGGCATACAGATTGGAAGAGAAGAAGTCAAACCCTCCCTATTTGCAGATGACATGATAGTATACATAGAAAAACCTACGCAATCCAGCAAGAAACTTTTCGAAATCATCAGGCAATACAGTTAAGGTGTCAGGCTACAAAATTAACATTCAAAAGTCAGTGGCATTCCTGTATATAAACACAAAGTTAGAAGAAGTTGAAATCCAGAAATCAATTCCTTTTAGTATACCAACAAAAACAATAAAATATCTAGGAATAAACCTAACCAAAGAAGTGAAAGACTTCTATACTGAAAATTATGAGTCACTACTCAAGAAAATTGAAAAAGACACAAAGGAGTGGAAAGATATTCCATGTCCATGGGTTGGAAGAATTAACATAATCAAAATGAATATACTACCCAGAGCCACATACAAATTTAATACTATCCCCATCAAGATCCCAACAACAATTTTTGAGTAGAATATAACAAATGCTACAGATTTTAGGAGAATATAACAAATGCTGCAAATGTTTATCTGGAACCAAAAAAGATCTGTAATTGCCAAAACAATCTTGAGAAGAAAGAAGAGAACTGGAGGTATCACACTCCCAGATCTCAAACTGCATTACAGAGCCATTGTCATCAAAACTGCTTGGTACTGGAACATGAATACACACACTGACCAGTGGAATAGACTTGAGAGCCTGGAAGTGAGCCCCCACATCTATGGACATTTAATCGCTGACAAAGGTGCCTAGACTATTAAATGGAGAAAGCAGAGTCTCTTCAACAAATGGTATTGGAAAAAATGGATTGAAACATACAGAAGATTGAAACTGGTCCACTATATTTTACCAAATACAAAAGTAAATTCCAAGTGGATCAAGGACTTGCATGTTAGACCAGAAACTATCAGATACTTGGAGGAAAATATTGGCAGAACTCTCTTCCACATAAATTTTAAAGACATACTCAATGATACTAATCCAATTACAAAGAAGACTAAGGCAAACATAAACCTATGAGACTACATCAAATTAAAAAACTTCTGCAAAGCAAAAGAAGTCACTACCCAAACAAAGAGACCCCACACAGAATGGGAGAAGATCTTTACATGCCATACATCAGACAAGAAGCTACTAATCCAAGTATATAAAGAGCTTGCCAAACTCAACAGCAAGAAAACAAATAACCCCATCCAAATATGGAGAGAGGACATGGACAGAATATTCACCATGGAAGAGATCCAAAAGGCCAAGAAACACATGAAAAAATGCTCCAAATCTTTGATTGTCAGAGAAATGCAAATAGAGACAACAATGAGATACCACTTCACTCCTGTAAGAATGTCATACATCAGAAAAGGTAACAGCAGCAAATGCTGGAGAGGTTGTGGGGTCCATGGAACCCTCCTTCACTGCTGATGGGAATGTCAATTGGTCCAACCTCTGTAGAGAAAAGTCTAAATCAGAAGGCTAGAAGTGGACTTACCCTATGATCCTGCAATTCTTCTCCTGGGGATATATCCTAAGGAATCCAGCAAACCCATCCAAAAAGATCTGTGTACACATATGTTCATAGCAGCACAATTTGAAATAGCCAAAACCTGCAAGCAACTCAGGTGTCCAACAACAGATGAGTGGCTGAGCAAGTTGTGGTTCATATACACAATGGAATACTACTCAGCTATAAAAAATGGTGACTTCACCATTTTCAGCTGATCTTGGATAGACCTTGAAAAATTCATGTTAAGTGAAATAAGTCAGAAACAGAAGGATGAATATGGGATGATCTCACTCTCAGTGAGAAGTTGAAAAAACAAGATCAGAAGAGAAAACACAGGTAGAACCTGAACTGGAATTGGTGTATTGCACCAAAGTAAAAGACTCTGGGATGGGTGAGGGGGGAGAATATAGGTCCAAAAGGAATGACAGAGGACCTAGTGAGGGTTGTATTGTTATATGGAAAACTGGGCAATGTTGTGCATATGCAAACTATTGTATTTACTGTTGAATGTAAAACATTAATTTCCCAGTAAAGAAACTAAAAAAAAAAAATCTAAAATTAAAACAAACTCATTTATACTGTTAGTATGTTTCTTATTCTTCAAGAGCTATTTTTCAGAAGGCAAGGGAAAAAGACACATAGGATATTCCAAGAACATCTATCATCTGGTGTCTAGACTTTGTAGCTTCTTTCATCTGGGTTTGTTGTTGTTGTTGTTTTGTCTTTTGTTTGTTTGCTTGATTAGTTTTTGAGATATGTAGAATGGCAGCCTCTGGCATGGGAAGGTCTTTACCTTTCCTTACTGAGGATGCCTTGTCATTAGCAGAAAACTTTTTTCTGTAGACACTAAAACAGCACTGTATCTTGTTCCAGTTTTCTTTGCCCTAAGATTGAAAGATATAAATCACTTATGGCAAAATTGGAATGTGTGATTTTTTTTTACACATAGCTCTAAAATTTAGGGGTATTCAGTGGTAGAATATTTTATTATTCTCCTATAAAAACCTCCAGAGATTTTGTCCTGGGTTAATTACCAAAAGTCAGTACCTAGTAAAGACTTGAGCAAAAGAAATCAGTGATACTATATTCCCTAGTGTCTTTGATTCCATAGATTCTGTGGCCAAAAAAAAAAAAAAGAAAGAAAGAAAGAAAGAAAGAAAGAAATAAAGAAAGAAATCAAACATCAACCACCTTTATTTCAAACTTGAACTTTTGACTGTTCTGTGATATTTTATATTATGCCTTCAGATTATTCAACAGTATCTGAATTATGTAATTTTAGCAACTCTCTACTAGAGTTTTTCCAATTTTTGTCATAGAATTTTCTTCCAGTATTTTAAAATACCGTCTTGTTATTTCTTCTTCTAAAAATGCATTTGGTTTTTATTCTTTGAGTTCTGTTGTCTTTTTAATTTAGCTTATATAAATTTAGATACAGAGGGGCCACATGGTGACACACCTGATAGAGGTATATGTTACAATTCACAAGGACTCAACTTCAAGGCCCTGTCCCCTCAAGAGGAAGTGTTCACAACGAGTGAAGCAGTGCTATTGGTGTCTTTCTTTCTCCCTCTTTATCTCTACCTTCTCAGTTTCTCTCTGTCTCTGTCAAAATAAATAATAAAAACTAGAATTAGAAATATGTTTTCTGTCCATAAACAATATGGAAGAAAAACAAGAACTTACTGAACCAATCACTATTCTCTGGCTCTTAACAATTTTAAATGATAAATTTTAAATATTTAACAGTTCTCCCCCAAGGTATAACAACAACAAAAGAGTATACTTGTATTCAAAAAAGGTTATGGCTTTAATAAACTCTAAATCAGTCTGTAGAATAAACTCTTGGCAAGTTAAACCTTTGAGTACTATGAAAACAAAACTCTATAAGGACAGGAAAAAAACTTTCTTTTGGTGGGATGCAATGGTCTTGGAGGCTGCAAATTTATGAAAATAAATTTGGTTTTATGAGGATGTTTTGGCAAAGAATTTTTTAGACCAATTTAAAAACTATCCAAACAGTTAAATATCATTATGAGTTAAGCAAAGATAATGATTTCCTTCTAGTTCGTGGCATTAATAAAGAAGACCTTACATGAGGTCATTTAAAAGAGGGTATCAATAACTTACAGGTAAGTTGAGCTATTCACTGGGATGAATGTGATATTTTTCTCTTTGCTTTGTATGCATTTTTTGCAAACCTCTGCCTCTGAGGAATTAGAAGGGGGAATGGCAAGATGAAAGCACAATAACATGAAAAGAACAAGAGATAATGTCAGGAAATTATTCTATCTTTACTGTGCCACTTTATAGCTCTACACACTGGGTTGGGTTCTCAGTCTTTTCTGCTGTATAAACTAAATTAACTTGACCCAAAGCCTCTAAGGTGCTATAAGGTCTCTCTTATCAGAATCAAATCAAAATGTTCTTGTTTTCTATTAAGGCTTTTTTTTCTTTTTTTTTCTTTTTTGCCTCCAGGGTCATTGCTGGGGCTTGGTGCCTGTACTACAAATCCACTGCTCCTGGAGGCTATTTTTTCCCTTTTGTTGCCCTTGTTGTTTATCATTGTTGTTATTATTATTGTTGTCATTGCTGTCATTGGATAGGACAGAGAGAAATGGAGAAAGGAGGGGGAGATAGAGAGGGGGAGAAAAAATAGACACCTACAGATCTGCTTCACCACTTGTGAAGTGACCCACCTGCAAGTGGGGAGCCGGGGGCTCGAACCGGGAACCTTAAGCCGGTCCTTGCACTTCACACCATGTGCGCTTAACCCACTGGCTACCGCCCACCCCCCTAATAAGGTTTTTTTTTTTAAAAAAAAAAAAAAAAAAGCAACCTTTCACTATCAGAAATTTTGAAAAAGCCCTCAGGTGAAACTTCAGCTTCACTAAGGTATATGATTAGAAACCTAGAAAGTTTTTTAGGTAGGGGGCTGGGTGGATGGGCAACTGTTTAAGGATCTTTGATCCATTGTACTATCAGTTATAATCTGAGTAAGACCTAAACTTCACTAGGCAATCTCAAAAGTCCACTACACTCTTGTATTTCATCAGTTGCAAACATCATGCTGTTGTGTTTTTATCTAAAATGTGTCACACTCTCCTAATGCTTTGTGGAATTGGAAACTAACTGCATGTCAGAATAGACTATTTGCAGTTTCCAATTACAGATCCGTAGGCAGCCCAGAGAACTAGCCGTTCCCACTAAACTTCAGATGAAATGCACAATTCCCCTTTTCTACTGCTTAATTTATTCTCTATTAATTCTCTTTTTCTAAATGCTGGAATTTTGTGACATTTTCAAGGTCATCAAGACACACAATGACAATTTATAACACTACTACCTAAGTCACCTCAGCCTGCCTCATAAGATTCCTGGCCAAAAGAGGAGAATTTCTGGAGATAGTGTCGTTGCCAAATCTTCTTGAGACCCTATGATTAACACAGGGTGCTTCACAAGACAAATAAATAGCAAATTACTCTCACTTCCCTAAATTTCTTAAAGCTCAAAAAAGGGAAGTAAACCCTTTCCAAAAGTATTCTTAGAAAATACCTTATGATCCAACGATACCACTCTTGGGCATTTTTCCAGAAGACATCAAAACACAAATTAGAAGGGACATATGTACTCACCATGTTTATGGCTGCATTATTCACAACCAAAATACAGAAGCAACCTAAGTGTCCATCAACAGATAATGAGATAAAAAAGTTATAGGACAAGGGCCTGGTGGTGGCACACCTGGTTAAATGCACATGTTACAATGCGCAAGGACCTGGGTTTGAGTCCCCAGTCCCCATCCGCAAAGGGAAAGCTTCATAAGTGGTGATGCAGGTGTTTCTCTGTCTCTCTTCCTCTCTGTCTCCCACTTCCCTCTTGATTTTTGGCTGTCTCTATCCAATAAAAAAAAAGTTATAGTATATATATTCAGTGAAGCACTAATCAGCAATTTAAAACAGTATTGTATCATTTTGGACCAAATGAATGAAGCTGAGGAGATGATGTCTAGTAAGTAAGGAATTGAAAGACAATCACCAGATGGTTTTACTCATATGTGGAATATAAAGAATTAAAACACAGGAACATGCAAAAAAATAAATAAATAAATAAATGAAAGTTTCTAACCTATTTCTCTATGGTGCTTATGGGGGATGGACACAGAATTTGGTGGTGAGAGTATTACCTTATTATTATTATTACTATATTTTATTAGTGATTTTATAGTGATTAATAACATTATAAGAAAACAGAAGTATAATTCTATTTCACCCCCCCAGTCACCAAACTACTGTGCCTCTACCCTCCTTCACTGATAACCATCATAGCTCTCCCAAGATCAAAGATATGGGTTGACTATATTTATATATGGTTTTTCAAGTTCTTATGTTTCAATTCTCCATATTCCACATGAATTAAATTATCCAGTACTTGTCTATGACTTCCTTACTTGTTTACTAAACATAATCACTATCATTTCTATTCATTTTGTCCCAAAAGACACAATATAGTTTTTTTTAACTACTGAGCAGTTATCCATTGAGTATATCTCTCATTACACACATATATATACACATATATACATATATATATATATATCATTAAAGGCATTTTCCCCCTTGCTCTACACATTCCTCATACCTTTTATTTTCTTTTCTTTTTACATTTTTTCAAGTTTTAATCAGGAAAATGAGAAGGCAAGCCCCAGAGAAGCACACTGGCAATTCAGGTAAAGTTGGATTTACCTTTAAGGCCCCGCCTTCACTTCCTTTCTAAGCCGCACCTACACCTACTATAACTTCCAGGCATGCTTTCTTTTACCTCTACCCTCTCAGGTAAGGGAAACAGGGCCAGACTTCAATCTGGTTTTCTCCAGATTATCTTCCCTCTCAGTGATGGTGCAAAAATAAAAGTTCCCAGTCACAAAAGGTCCAGGTCTCAGTGCTCTGATTATCTTCTCCTAACATTTCCCCCTTTGGGAATAAGAACCAAAGTTATTTGGGGGGGGGGGTACAGAGGGAAGTTCTGACTTCTATAACTGCTTCTCTGCTGGATATGGATGTTGACTCATCAATGTATAATCCCAGCCTGTCTCTATCTTCCTTAGTAGGGTAGGGCTCTGAGCAGGTGAGGTTCTTAGGTACATTAGCAAGGTTATCTACCCAGAAAGGTCAGGCTGGGATAGCAGTAGCTTCTGGAACTTGGTGGTGGAAAGACAGTAATATGTAAAGGCAGGACAAAATGTTTTTAAAAAAATAGGGACCAAGGGAGTCGGGCGGTAGCGTAGCGGGTTAAATGCACGTGGTGCAAAGCACAAGGACCAGTGTAAGGATCCCAGTTTGAGCCCCCTCCCCACCTGCAGGGGAGTTGCTTCACAGGCAGTGAAGCAGGTCTGCAGGTGTCTCTTTCTCTCCCCCTCTGTCTTCCCCTCCTCTTTCCATTTCTCTCTGTCCTATCCAACAACGACAACATCAATAACAAAAATAACTACTACAACAACAAAAAGACAACAAGGGCAAAAAGGGAAAAATAAATAAATATTAAAAAATAAATAGGGACCAAAGAGTAGGATTAGGGCCAAGGAAAACAGGAACCCTAGTGTGGAAAGAAACTAGAATTTCTATTTCTGGTATATTTCTAGGATCCCAGGACTTAATCTTTGATCTTAATAGCTAACATGAAAGTAAACTAGAAATATTATCTGTGAGGATAGTGTCAGAGGGAAGGTTGGAACTTTAGAGCTGGGTTCTAGCAGAGAGGGGTTCCCATACCTGAAGAAATATATAGATTTAATTAACTGTTTACCACATCAATCTGACCTAGATTCCACGCATATTATTATTTAGCACAGAAACCTGTATAACCTCAAGGTTCCTGTCAGTCTGAGCTCATAGTCCATGATCACAGCTGGGAACATTCTAGGGTCTTCATATTTCAAGACCAGTCCTCCTCCACTGACAGAGTAAAATGATCTAGCCTCCCTTTGGAGAGTGGGGCATTCCTTACTATGGCTAATTTTTTGTGAGGGTAAGATCCAAAGGGGCTAATGAGATTTCTGATGGAAGTCACCAATGATGGGATCCCCTGGAGGTCTAGACCTATAATAGGTATACAGGAATCCAAGGATTCCCTGACTAGGACCCAGGTGATGAGGTGGCCTGGGATTGGCCAAAAAGGTCATCAGTAAATGAAAGTCTCTTGCCACTTTTCAGTTTCTGTAGTCCCCTCTTTGTCTGACAAGCTTTGACTTTCATGGTGAGAGTATTGTAGAACTATCCCCATATTGTCTTATAATCTTGTAAATCACTAATTTTTTAAAAAAGTAGAAGAAATTTAATTTTAAAAAGTAACCTGAGAAACCTCATTCTGGCAATAATTCCTCACTGTTAATAAGAAATCTTTATTCAATCCTACAGAAAAAGTTTTCAGACAAGGTTGTCCTTCTCCTGCTCTGATCACAGAGCTCCCCCTTGTGCCCTGAAAAGAAATTGACTTTAAAAAAAAAAAAAAACTAAGCTAGGTCCAAACAGGTCTTTATAGGAGTTCTCAAACTCCATATGCATAATTATAAAGATATAAATTTTATTCATTGTATTAAAGCACCTTAATCTGCACAACTGAGGCCCCAGGTTCGATCCCCAGCACCACTATAATCCAGAGTTGAGTAACACTTTGAGGTCTCCCCCATCCTGATAGAAATAAATAATGCCTGTTAGAAAAGCAAAAGGCCTTAGGAGAGACAGCGTGTCATATTTTCTTTTTTTTTTTCATTTCTTTATTAGGTAATTAATGTTTTACATTTGACAGTAAGTACAATAGTTTAGCATGTCATATTTTCTTTTTTAATTGTATTTATTTATTATTTATTCATTTATTATTGGATAGAGACAGAGAGAAATTAAAAGGGGAAGAGGAGACAGTGAGGGAAAGAGACAGACAACTGCAGCCCTACTTCACCACTCATGAAGCTTTCCCCCTGCAGGTGGGGACCAAGGGCTTGACCCTGGGTCCTTGAGCACTATAATGTGTGCTCTTACCAGGTACGCCACCACCTGGTCCCTGGTATGTCATATATTCTACAGGGCAGGCTTGCTCTTAGTAATAGTAAGTAACAATATCTGCTTACATTGTTGATCTCAAGAAGGCTTCAAAAATCACCATGGTACAGTCTTAGGAGCTAGATCCAGAAAAGTTTTGAAGTTCAAAACAGGAATTCAGAAGTACTATAGTAAATAGAACAAGATTCTGAGGGGCATCAAGGAATGATTAGGAATCTGTGAATACTCTTCTTATGAGTAAACGATCTTTTTATGAACACTCCTTCTCAAAGAGAATGTAGGGTTTGTTGCCATTGCCATGACTTTACAATGGACTCTGACACAGGGCTCCTCCACCATGTGATAGCCTTATCCATCAATCTTCCTCAGTTTCTTTCCCTGATATCATTAGAGTTTTATTATGTATTCATCTCATCATATTCTTCTCTCACCTCAAAATCTGAAAAATGAGATAAATCTGGAAATATGTAAGAACCAAAAAGGGGGGCCTAGTGGTAGCACAGGGGGTTAGTGCACATGACACAAAGCACAGGGCCAGCGTAAGGATCCCGGTTCAAGCCCACTGCTCCCTACCTGCAGGGGGTTTGCTTCACGGATGGTGAAGCAAGTCTTCAGTTGTCTACCTTTCTCTCTCCCTCTGTCTTCCCAACCTCTCTCAATTTCTCTCTGTACTATCCACCAATAATGATAGCAATAGTAACAATAATAACAACAACAATGATAAGCAATAAGGGCAACAAAAGGGAAAAAATAGCCTTCAGGAGCAGTGGATTCGTAGTGTAGGCACCGAGCCCCAGCAATAACCCTGGAAGCAAAAAAAAAAAAAAAAACAGAACCAAAAAGAGACAAAAAAAAAAAAAAAAAACACACACGATTGGTAAGAAGTAACCACTACTGTGCTTTTATGTACCTAAAATAAGCCCGAAATAATGCTATTATTATAATTACTAAGATCCATAAGTAGTTGTAGCAGTATTTAAGACTATTAATTTCCCGTCTTGGTAAAAACATAAGCAGGAAAGGTTAATTCTTTCACAGGCTCCTATGAGACTATCAAAAACAAAAATTAATAAATCATTTTCTTTCTAAAAGTACAATTTGGTCAGCCAGTGAAATAGCTGATTTGAGCTGTGTGCTGCTTTGCCGTGTGCATGACCCATTTTCAAGCCCAGTTTCCACCACAATAAAAGAAGCTTTGATAACATGGTCTCTCACTCTCTCCCTCTACCTCTCTATATCAAATAAGTAAATAAATAAGCTTTTGGAGTCCAGGAGATGGCTCACTCAGTAGAGCATACACCTATCGGTCAAGGGATCCTGGGTTCAAGTCTTGGCAGCATATGGGAACACAATGAGCACCCTAGAGAGTGAAGCAGTGCTTCCTCCCTCTTTGACTATCTATCTCTCTTCTTTCTCTTCCTACATTATCCTCCCCATAAAAATAATGGGGGGAAGAAGCCACTTACTGATAGCATCACATATAAACTAGACCTTGGGTTCATTCCCCAGTGCTACATATAAATACAGTAATTAATCAAATGAACTTTTTCCCAAGAAAGTCATATAAGCAGAGCTTTCACAATAAAGGACAAAAAGAGTTCATCCAGGAAGAAAAGAATAGAGAGATGCCGTCATCAAAAAATCAACCTCTCTTCCACCAACACATATTCACTGCAACAAACAGCAATAAGGAGTGGAAAGATTGCTAATTGTAGAGCTTACCTGAGGCTTGGAGGAATTGTAATACATAGTCTTTCACCAACTATGACTGAGGTCCCAGCACCCCTTCAAACTCAACCAAACATAGATTCCACATAGCGCCTGTCCTGTGACCTCTTGTCACTGCCCAAACCCACTCAGCTCTGGCACTATAGGCACTTCCAAGCACTTATAACCACACATCCCTGGTCAACAACCAGGCCTATTTGTACATGACTCAGACCCTAATAGAGCACCAGATATAATGAAGCCAAAGGAAATTACCCACAGGCACTAGTGGATCAGCACAAAAGCCTAGGAAAATGGTCAAATACAACAGAATTATGTAAACTATTTAAGAAGACTTTAAAGAATAGTCCTAATGATGTTCACTGAAATGAGACGATCAGTAGAAGAGAATCTCAACAAGGACAGAGTAAGTATAAGACAAATTTTAAAAGTGTGCTAGTTTGATATGAAAAAAAAAATCTGCAAATCAAACTGTGATACAAAAGCAACTTAACTCTGAAAATATTAGAGATAAATAACTCACATGTAGAACAATAACTGAAAAAAAAAATGAATAGACACTTACGTATTGCTCATGTCATGGAAGCAGTATATATTTTGGTTAACAATTTTTCTGAGTCCATGAGATTGCTTATTTATTCCTAGATTTTCCACCTAAAGTGTACTATTTTAATTAGTGCTAAACTATAGGAAGAATTTCTTTAAAGTCAATAAATTAAATAAACTATACAATGTATTTTATAGGTTAAATACTGCCTTGTTGATTCTGTCACCATTAATTAGAAAAATTGAAGAAGTGAGCTGGATCATTCAAATTACCGATCCTGGCTGCCACTCTCTTATGAAGGAAGAAATTATAATTTAGGGGCTGCATTATTTACATTTAGACTACCCAGCTAGTTGACTGCTGATGAAGAATTGTAACACAGGAAAGTTCTTGCTCCAGTTCTCTGGAAATTAACACCATGCAATAAAATAAATAGAACAATACAGAAATAAATATATATACTACTTAAATAAAGTTCAAGAGAATTAGACACCCAGGCAAGCAAAATGAGAATATATTATTGAGGAGAATGGTAAGTATTAAGATTAAACAGATTTATTCCTCTTAATAAGGATTCAACACATTCCTATTGAGGAAAAAAACAAAAACAAACGAACAAACAAACAAAACCTTTATCATCTTTCTGCTTTACAGCCAGATGGAACATGTTTTAAAATAGCCACATTCTACAGAGTTTTGCTTCCTTATAATAAACACAAATGTGGAATAATCACAAAGAAATAAAAATACCTAGGGACTGAAATCACTCCTGCATTTGGTTTAGTAGGATTACACCTCATTTTCACAGCAGTTGATCGGCCATTAACACAAGATGGTGTAGTTGTAGAAGACCTATTGTAAGGTAAATGACATTTTAGAAAACAGATATGATATATATTACAAAGATAAAAATATTCTGTGTATAATTGTACCCATATTCTAAGAACAAATGAAAAAATACATCAAAGTTCACAAACTATAGTTGTAATACAAATTGAATTCATTTCCTTTCATTGCCTATGAAAATCTAACCATTTTCCCCGGGTAAAGCAGTAAATTTTTAACAAGGTGTTCAGTAAAGTTAGGATAATTGTAATGAAAATGAAAATGTTGAGTAGGTGTGCTACACCAAAATAAAAGACTCTAGGGTGGTGGGGAGGGTTCAGGTCCTAGATCATGATGGCAGAGGAAGACAAAAGTGGGGGTTGAATTGTTATGTGGAAAACTGGGAAATGTTATGCATGTACAAACTATTGTATTTTATTGTCAAATGTAAACCATTAATCCCTCAATAAACAAAGTTAAAAAAAATTAAATTAAACTGGGGGGTCGGGCGGTGGCGCAGTGGGTTAGGCGCACGTGGCCGCAAAGCACTAGGACCAGGTAAGGATCCCGGTTCCAGGCCCCCCCCCCCCCACCTGCAGGGGAGTCGCTTCACAGGTGGTGAAGCAGGTCTGCAGGTGTCTTTCTCTCCCCCTCTCTGTCTTCCCCTCCTCTCTCCATTTCTCTCTGTCCTATCCAACAACTAACAACATCAACAATGGTAATAATAATAACCACAACAAGGCTACAACAGCAAGGGCAACAAAAGGGGGAAAAAATGGCCTCCAGGAGCGGTGGATTCATGGTGCAGGCACCGAGCCCAGCAATAACCCTGGAGGAAAAAAAAAATTAAACTGTTTTAAAGAAAATGGAGGGGGGAAGGTGGTGATGCACCTAGTTAAGCACACACATTACAATATGCAAGGATCTAGGTTCAAGCCCCTGGTCTCCACATACAAAAAGATAGCTTCACAAGTGGTGAAGCAGCACTGCAGGTGTCTGTCTCTCTCCCTCTCTATTTTCCCCTTCACTCTCAATTTCTGGCTGTCTCTATCAAATAAATAAAGATAATTCCAAAATATTTAAAAATAAAAAATAATGTTTTGACATATGAATTATAAATTGGCAGTGCCTTGACAGTGAATCAGGATAATTTAACTGCCTTTTTTTTTTTTCTTAATCTAGGGTTCTGTTTATGTGTGCTTCCACTGCTCCATGTTGCTTTTTCTGTCAGAAAAAAAGATATAGAGGAGACAGAGGGGGAATAAGTACCCCAGCAACAGACTCCACAGCACTTCTCAGGAGATGCTAAGGCTCAAACCTAGGTACATGTCCTAACAAGTTACTTTTCTTGCTTCTTTATTACACAATTTAAAGTCATATATATAAGATAAATTGCCTAAGGCTTCCAAAATATTTCATGATTTCTACTTTTTACTGAGTCTTCCATTTAAGGACCAAATTACTATCTTTTTGACAGAGCTTCTTCACTTACTTGTAAAAGAAATGCACATCTGGTAGTTGACTTGGTGATACTGGGAACATACCTTCTTTTATATTAATATTTTGTAGTGTTGTTTCAACTGTGACTCCTAGATAAAATACAAAAAGGAAAAAAAAAGCTACTAAGCAATACAGAAAAAGTGGGTTACTATTTAGTTTTTGTAGATCTGAAAAAAAAAAAAAACTTTACATTGAGGTTATCTTCTCACCAGATATTTTAAATTAAATTAATGCACTTGTAGTAAGAATGAGAAACTTTCCAAAACAAAAAATGAAACTTTCTACTACCTAACTTTGAATTTTGCTTAAGTAACATCATTTCATTTCCTTCAGCCTTATGTCCCAAGTCTAAAAAATACAGACACTAATTGAGATGATCACAGAACCCATTCATGAAATTTCAACATGGACTACTAAATTTCTCAACCTCCCTTAAGTTTTTTTCAAATCATTGTGAATATTATGTGAATATAACTTTTTATTTACATATAGTATAGATAGACACATTTAACAAAGTATTTATGCCTTAGTAGTTTCCAGAAAATAACTTCATTTTTCATTAATCTAAAACCAACACGTAAACAAAGAGTTTTTCCTATCTTTTGAGGGCAAAATTATGGCAGATTCAAAATTCAAGCATTAACAAAATAAATAAATACCTTTGTTCATTATAATAGAGTTATAACACTGAGCATAAGCTCAGTAACTGCCCTTGGTGCTGAAAATTAAACCTGAGTTTTCCTTTGGAATATACAGTAATGGTTCTCAAATCTGACTGAAATAAGAGTCATCTAAGAAGCTCGTTAAATTGTTCTTTTTTTTTTTATCTTTTTTAAAATATTTATTTATTTTCCCTTTTGTTGCCCTTGTTGTGGTTATTGATATCGTCATTGTTAGGACAGAGAGAAATGGAGAAAGGAGGGGAAGACAGAGAAGAAGAGAGAAAGATAGACATCTGCAGACCTGCTTCACCGCCTGTGAAGTGACTCCCCTGCAGGTGGGGAGACAGGGGCTCGAACCAGGATCCTTAAGGAGGTCCTTGTGCTTTGCGCTATGTGCACTTAACCTGCTGCGCCACTGCCCAACTCCCTGCTAAATTGTTCTATTGCAGCATGTCTTATTAGATTCCTGATACCCACAGCAGTCCAGTGAATTTGGTACCTAAGAGTCAATAATTAGGAGCCTGAATTCTTCATGGCTCAATTCTTAAAACTTTCCTCTAACTTCTGACTCACAAACATAGAAAGGGCAGATGAGTAATAAAATTCAGCCCATTCATCCTCTATCCTTCATAGTAGAGAGTCCTTAAATAAGTTAATATGAAATACCTTATAGTCCTGCAATACAATTCTTAGAGATATACCCAACAGAATATGAAAATACTAATTTCAAGGGATATACGTAGTTCTTATTCATCGCTGCATTATTCACAATTACCAAGGAATGGAAGCAACCAAAATGTTCATCAAATGACAATTGCATGAAGAAGTTATGTGACATATATTCAACAGAATACTACTCTGCAATTTAAGAAATATGATACTGGGCCCTCCAAGGAAATATGGATGGGACAAGGTGGTGATTACACATAGCAAAGTAAGGAAGTGAAAGCCAACTACATGTTTCCACTCATATCGTAGAATACAGGTCACTGAAGCATAGACTTGCAAAACCATGTGATCAAATTTCTTTAAGACTTTATGAAAACTATATTGATGACTATGATGCCTACCACCCGGGGGAGGAAACAACACAGAATTTTAGTAATAGGTGCAGTGTTGAACTATACTTGTGTACTCTTGCACTCTATTAAACCATTATAAAATCACTGAAAGAAATAGAAAAATTTCAGCACATTCGTGCTTGCTATTCGTCACCAATTTACTTCTGGAGTAAGAAAAATGTGTCAAAAGCTGGCTGCAGATACTATAATTTGATTTATATTGAGTATGCTTAAAACACTACTTGTGTTTTGGTGTAAGATAAAATTGTTTACTAGAGTTTGCATCACCAGGTTCCAGGTGTCATCAGGATGCCGGCCAGACTTCCCTGGATTGAAGACAACACCAATGTGTCCTGGAGCTCAGCTTCCCCAGAGACCCATCCTACTAGGGAAAGAGAGAGGCAGACTGGGAGTATGGACCGACCAGTCAACGCCCATGTTCAGCGAGGAAGCAATTACAGAAGCCAGACCTTCTACCTTCTGCAACCCTCAATGACCCTGGGTCCATGCTCCCAGAGGGATAGAGAATGGGAAAGCTATCGGGGGAGGGGGTGGGATACGGAGATTGGGCGGTGGGAATTGTGTGGAGTTGTACCCCTCCTACCCTATGGTTTTGTTAATTAATCCTTTCTTAAATAAAAAAAAAAAAAAAGATAAAATTGTTTTCCCCTTAAATTTCCAAAGAATATACTAAAAATCACAAGCCTTTCAAAGAATTCATGATTCTTATTACTCTTCTTGTTCTCCCTGAGATTAATCAACTGACCTCACTAGTAAGATCTTGTAAACCCTGTCACAAAGTGATGACTTACAATTACCTATGGACCTCAATTATTCATTGAAATTATCAATGCATTAACAATTTTAGAATAAATGCATGCATGCACATATGAGCCAAATGAAGCTTACCTAAAAACGTATCTGCCAGAATGATGGATTGTGATGATAAGGCTGCTCGGAAACCCTTACTTTCAGAAGGAATAATAGTTGACTGACACACAAATGTTCCTACCAAATTTGTGTAATCATCTGACCCTGCCACCATTTCCTTTACAGTAAAGTCTGTTATATTGTTGGTACAGAGAGCCAACTTCTTCCCCTAGGAAAACAAAGTAATAAAAGAGTAGTTTTACAGAAGGTCGGCTAGCTAGTGACTCTCTTCTTTCCACATA
Organism: Erinaceus europaeus; assembly: GCF_950295315.1. NCBI lineage: Eukaryota > Metazoa > Chordata > Mammalia > Eulipotyphla > Erinaceidae > Erinaceus > Erinaceus europaeus. Next base: position 60,650,117 of record NC_080169.1, on the reverse strand, counting down.
GATTTTAACTGATGTAGAGTGGGACTTGGATACCTGTACTTTTTTTTTTCTTTTTCTTTCTTTCTTTCTTTCTTTCTTTTTTTTTTTTTTTTTTTGCCTCCAGGGTTATTGGTGGGCTCAGTGCCTACACAACGAATCCGTGCTCCTGGAGGCTATTTTTTCCCTTTTGTTGCCCTTGTTTATTATTGTTGTTGTTACTATTATTGTTGTTATTGCTGCCATTGTTGTTGGATAGGACAGAGAGAAATGGAGAGAGGAGGGGAAGACAGAGAGGGGGAGAGAAAGATAGACACTTGCAGACCTGCTTCACAGCTTGTGAAGTGACCCATCTGCAAGTGGGGAACTGGAGGCTCGAACCTGGATCCTTATGATGGTCCTTGCACTTTGCACCACCGTGTGCTTAACCCGCTGCACTACCGCCCAGCACCCTCTTTTTTTTTTTCCTTTATTGGGGGATTAATGTTTTATAGTCAATAGTATGTACATGCATAACATTTCTCACTTTTCCACATAACAATACACCCCCACTAGGTCCTCTGTCATCCTTTTCTAGGACCTGTACTCTCCCCCCACCCATCCCAAAGTCTTACTTTGGAGCAATAACCAACTCCAGTCGACACCTGTACTTTTTAAAAGTTATTGAGGCAATTCCAATGTTCAATCGGGGTTGAGAGTCACTTGATTTATATATATATAAAAAATATATATACAGAAATTCAAGACTGTACTACTCCTCCAAATACACACATCGTGTGTGCTGAATAAAAAGCAGGGAAAGAGCCTATATGAAACCTTTAATTCACAGAATAAAAACGTACAAATAGAAACCAGAAAACTTCTGCTGAAGGTATTTTGCTTGCTTGCTTGCTTGTACCAAGTGCTACAGAGCTCTGCTTTAAGATGGTATTGCTGATTAACTTGGGACATCACAGCCTCAGCATGAAAGATTCCTGCATAACAATTACCGTTATCTCTCACACTACACCACACTCCACCCCACCCTTCCTGACTGGTTCATCCCAAGGGGGGGAGGGTAAAAAAAAAAAGAGAGAAAAAACTTGTTCTTTTCTTCTTTCTCTTTAATATATCTACGTGTGGAAAAAAGAATGTGTCAAGACTGAAAAAGAAAGCATAAAATCCATGTTACAGCAAAATCCTAACGTCTAAATTCTAAAGGACTGATCACTAAGAATATCTTAATTTACGCACTCTTAGATTCAATGATATGTATCTGCTCAACTGTCCAGTAACATGAAGGAAATACAGGGTTTTACTGTTTTATGATTTAAAAATATAGGATGATTAGAAGATACAATGTATAAAAATTAGAATATTGTGTAAAATAATATGTTTATATATACCATAGTCCCATGCAAATTATCACACATCCACTACAATTTCTGCTAGGAAATGTAAAGGAAAATTGTAGAGTGTTTAAAATGGGCATAAAGAAAAGAATAAGGATTTTTAAATGAAGCTGTCATTCCAAACCTATAAAATTTTTCCCTTCACTAAGTTTTCTAATACAAGTGCTATCACTTTTTACTAGGATTAAATTAAATCATTACAGCAAAGAAGAAAGAAACATGGAGAAGAGAAAATAAGAGTAGTGAAGAAAGGGAAAACACAATAGTAAGAAGAAACGAATAAGAATAAAAGAAAAAAGTGAAAGGCAGCATATAGGAAGCAGAGAGATGATGGAAAAACAGCAGTGGTAATATAAAAATGAGACAGAAGTCTGATACACAATGGAATTTATCTTACCTGTTTTGTTTGTTTGTTTACCAGAGCACTCATCAACACTGGTTTATGGTGGTGCAGGGGATTGAACCTAGGACTTTGGAGCCTCAGTATGAGTTTGTTTGCATACCCATTATGATATCTACCCCACACCTGATCTTACCTCTTTTAATAAAATAAAGAAAAAAAAAGAAACATGATTGGTCAGTGGCTCTTTTCATCAATAAAGAAGTAGATTAAATACCTGTTATGTGCCATAGTGGCTTTAAGACTTAAACTTCAGTTTCTGACATTTGGTATTTAGTTTCTATAGATTCTTACTCATAAACAAAATAATCAAACAAAATCCACTCACTCAGAGCTGAAATATAGCTCCACCTCAGCTTGTCATCCGGAACTCACCTCATGCCCACATAAACTGATATTGAAGAAATGGAAGTATTTTGTTCCTTTAGAGGTAAAGCTGGGGCCATTCATTAGTGAACCCACACTGCTGAGGTTGCTGAAGTCATAGTGCAAACTCTGGTTTTCTTTTTCATGGTAGAAAAAGCAGTCACTATAGCAACTTGAGTGATCCTTTGATTAAAGATGAAGAAAATATTTTTTTAAAAAAAAAGACATCAAAAAACAGAACTAGCTATTGCAAAAAAAAAAAAACTGTGATTCAAAAATGTTCTAGGATAAAAGGCTATTTCTGGAGTTTTGTCTCAGTTATAGTTTAACATACTAATGTAATTATTTTTGATTTTCTTAATATTTATTTTCCCCTTTGTTGCCCTTGTTTTTTGGTTTGTTTTTTTTTTTACTGTTGTAGTTATTATTGTTGTTGTTATTGATGTTGGTTGTTAGATAGGATAGAGAGAAATGGAGAGAGGAGTGGAAGACAGAGAGGGGGAGAGAAAGATAAACACCTGCAGATCTGCTTTACCACTTGTGAAGCGATTCCCTTGCAGGTGGGGAGCCAGGGGCTCTAAGGGAACTGGGATCCTTTTGATGGTCCTTGAGCTTTGCTCTACGTGTGCTTAACCCGATGCGCTACTGCCCGACTCCCACTACTGTAATTTCTAAATACTAGCTAGATTTTTCTCGACAACATTAAGATTCATATTTTTTTAAGTAAAATTATAGTTATTCCAAGATTAGCTTCTTGTAGAAAGGTATTTACCCCACCTTCAGGGGAGGATGTTTCACAAGCCGTGAAGCAGGTCTACAGGTATCTATCATCCCCTCCTACTTCCCTCTCAGTCTTTCTGTCTTATCAAATAAAATATAATAGAAAGTAAAAAAATATATATTTACTAGAAAAATTCACTATTATGCCAGTTTAAAATAGGGAATAAAACTACTTCTTACTTCACCCATTATATGGGAACAACCTTTGCTTTGAAAAGCTTTTAAGTCATCATATATTCCTAAAGTAAAATCATAGATATAATTCATTTACTTTAGCTTAATGGAATGTATGATAATTAGTTCTAATATATCTGGGAAACATTCCAACTTTTGTACTTATTATTTTATGCAACCAGGAACTAGCACTTTCCTGACACATATTAAGTTTTCGGTTAATGTTAGAAAAGACGAGATGAGAAAGGGAATTAAAGATGCACTTTTAAATATAAATAGCAATCTTGTAGCTCCTGGAGAAAAACTAAGGGTAACCTTTGCCTTTATCCATTAAATGTGTTCTCCTAAAGTAATTGAAGTGCAGACCCACTTACCTGAGTGTTTCTACTTCCAGGTCCACATGGAATGCAAGCTTCCTTGCCATATACCTGATGTATGGACAGGTAGGTGTCAGTTGGACACTCTTTGCACTGGTTGGTTTCTTTCTCAATGTAGTGGCCTGGAGGGCAGGGGACACACGATGAACCTGACTGTTCAGAACCAAGGGCACAAGCACGGCATGAGGACGCCACCCCATCAACTGCATTAGTGGCAGTGATAGAATAAATCTTCACCATGTCATTGATGAAACGTCTATTCTAAAAAGAAAACAGAAAGTAATGATCTCTGCCTGATGAAATGTCTATTCTAAAAAGAAAACAGAAAGTAATGATCTCTGCCTTGAGGCTCAGTCGTACAACCAGAGTTTTATGTTGATATCACCAAAATAAGCAAATTTTCCAACTTAATATTTATAATTGACAATAGAATAATCAATATATTATTTATACTTGGAGAACATTTAGTTATTTCTAAAAGCATAAAACTTAAACACCACTAGCTGATTTTCACAGTAATGGAGCTCCAAGAGTTTTACCACAACCACCATGATACTTGTCTGCTAAAAACTCAGATTTGTAGACTTTACATTTGAAAAACTGGTATGGTCTAATAAAGGAATAACTGCATGAAGCAGGGTGGTGGCACACCTGGTTGAGTGCACATGTTGTAATGTGCAAGGTCCCAGGTTCAAGCTCCTGGTCCCCACCTACATAGGGAAAGCTTTGCAAGTGGTGAAGCAGTGCTATGGGTGTCTCTCTCCCTATCACCCCTTCCCTCTCAATTTCTCTATCTAATACATAAAGATAATTAACATTTTTTTCTTTAAAAATAGAGTTAAAACATTAAACAAAAGGAATAGCTTCATTTCTGGTCATTGTTCATTTGGAACTAAACCTAAATCTAATGACACAGTAGAATATTGACAGTGTTGAGAGATGAAAAATTCTTTAACTTTGGATTAGAAGTCTTGATGGACTAGGTTTCTGGCACGTACCAAAACACTGCAATACTGACGTAATCATACCACTTCTTTGTGTCTTTCTCCCCTCTCTAGTACTGATCCTAACTAATACATTCTGATTTCTACTGAGAAAATATAGACTAAAGAGCAAGAGTCTTGAGTCTTATTAATGTTTTTCCTTCTGCGTGAGTTAAAGTCTACTTTTCATAAAGCAATAGGTATCACTCTAAATTAAAAAGTAGAATAGAATTCAGTAAGCAATGTCAAGGTAGAATGCTCTTGCATTTCAGATCCTACTTGATTATAATCTTAACACTGAAACACTCATGAAGAACTGGAGCCAAGTAACATCTAGGGAATAGATTCCCCAGTGAAAGTCTGAAAGGAAAATGCTCTACTTGCCACCACAGTTTTAAGGCACTTTTAAACAAGTAATTTACCTTGTTCTCACTTTGGAAAGGGTAGGTCTATGGAGATCCATAAGGATAACAGTCATGTCACTATTTAAAAATATGCAATGGGAGCAGTGGCATTACCCAGTTGAATGCACATATTATCAAGCAAAAGGACCTGGGTTTGAGCCGTTGCTCCTTATCTATAGAGGGGACACTTCATGAACTGTGAAGCAGGTTTGCAGATGTTTAGCTTTATCCCTCCCTCTTTTTCTAATCCTTCTGTCTCAATTTCTCTCTGTCCTGTCTAATAAAATGTTAAAAGTACAAAAGCAACCTTGGCATGTTTCACTTCAGACTGTTTCCAGGCATGGAATGTCAACCCTCCAGTTTCATTACTCTGGTGAGACCTTTCTTAGCTCATAGGACTCCTTAATTCCATTTCAGGTAGTGTACTTCCTAAAAAAAAGCCTCAAAACCTATATATAAACCAGGGCTCGTGAGATAGGGCATATGTACACATGTATCCACAAGTTGAGGGAAAATATATACCTTAAAGCAAAAGTGCACAATAGTTTGCAGTGAGTCAATAAATGCAGCAAGTAAGTAGAAAGATCTGAGAAAAGACACTGTCAAGTACCTAATCAAATAGTTTTATTTAGACCTAGATACACTCCTCACCTAATTCCTATTTCATGTCTCTCAATCACTCCAAGGCTAACCTTGTCAGACAAGGTAAGGACAACAAAAGCTGGATAAGGGCAAGAGACTGGCATATTTTACAGATGGCTCTTTGGTCACTACCAGGCCACCCCATCACCTGGGGCCCTAGTCAGGGAATCCTGGGATTCCCACACAGACATGATGGGACTAGACATCTAACAGATCCCTCTCTTAACTGCTACTGGTCATCTTCATCAGGAACAACATAATGGACCCCTCTGTAAGCCTCTACAGGACCTTGTCCTCAGTGTGGATCAACAATGGTAAGGACTGCCCCATTCTCCAAAGGGAGGTTGAGCAACATACTTTGCCACTTGAGGAAGATGGGTCTTGAAATTAGTGCAGCCTAGAATGTTTCTAGCCATGACCACAGAATGTGAGCTCAGACCTATAGGGATGCAGAGGTTACACAGGCTTCTGCGAAAAATATAGGCCCCAGTTCAAATTGATAGGGTTTACAGTCAACAATATTTATACACTTTTCACACATTTGGGAACTACTCTCTGTCCTGATCCAGCTTTCTAGTCCTTTTTCCAACTCTGACACTATCTTCTCAAACAATACCTTTGGTCCACCTGCAGGTTAGCTGTCAGGCTCAGACAAAACTAGTGAAATCATGGGCCTCCTTGGAATATACCTAAGAGAGACCCACTAGCTTTTTTTAAAATGGAGACCTCAAATCTTATCTGCTACATTCTTGCCTTTGTGTTCATGATTATTTAACAATTTGTTCTGTTTTATATTTTAATGCTTTTTCAGCCAACAGGTTCCAAATGCTACCATGATGACAACCTGACTTCCCTGGGCAGACGACCTCACCAGTGTGTCCTGGAGCCCCACCTCCCCAGAGCCCTGCCCCACTAGGGAAAGAGAGAGATAGGCTGGGAGTATGGATCGAACTTCCAATATCTATATTCAGTGGAAAAGCAATTACAGAAGCCAAGACCTTCCATCTTCTGCATCCCATAATGATCCTGAGTCCGTGCTCCCAGAGGGATAAAGAATAGGAAAGCTTTCAAGTGACGGGATGGGATATGGAATTCTGGAGGAGGGAGTTTGTGGAATTGTACCTTTCTTATCCTATGGTCTTGTTAATATTTCCATTTTATAAATAAATTTAAAAATTAAAAAGTGCAATGGAGTTTGATTAGGGTCAGATTAAGTGATATTCAAGCAGGGAAAGTTAGAGAGAGTAATAATGCTGTATATTAATCCAACCATATATGCAAAACACACTCTCCAGGTTGTAAAAGAAGTCACCATTGTCATGAAATAACAAAACTACACCAGGTAGTAGCTCTAAGACAATGTCAAGTTATGTAGATGAAGAGTTATGAAATCGCTCACCTAACTTCAGAAAACTTTAAAAATAGATTTTTAAATAACTAGGAAGTGAGATCGTCTCCTAAGTTTCGAGCAAATAGTAATTGTTCAGGGTGCACAATAGTTCAGAAATAGATGTGTCACTCCATTTCATACACTCTTAATCTCAAAAAGTATCTTTTTATGCCAATTCATTCCATAACCAAGTTAATGAGTCCCCATCAATAAAAAGCTAAGTCTTTTCTTCCAAATTTAAACATTATTTTACATGAAATATCCATAGGTTCATTTTTTTGTCTTTTTTGTTTTGTTTTGTTTTTCCTTTTTGTAAAGTGCATCAAACTTACATCTTGACCCTGATTAGTTCTCTGGAAAGCCCATGTAAATGTAAATGTTGCATTCTTGAAGATGATGTGAGTATAAGCTTGTTTTTCTTTTGTTCCACCCCAGGATTCCACCACATTGGTACTTTTTCTATTAATATCCTAAAATACATCAGTAGAAATATATACAAAAAATTACATTACAAATAGATATTTATATTTATAGTAAACATAACAGGATTTATATTTATCTGCAGAGCATGTAACAACAGAAATCTTTACAGTTCCCAACAAGTTTGTTCAAGTACTTACTAGTAACTACAATGTATAAATTGCACTGTTGAGAACAAGCTTCAAAATCATAGTATTTAAGGGATTTGAGAAAGAGAGAAAGAATTTCCAGTTTAGGAAATACAGAAGCTAGGGGTTGGGGAGACAGCATAATGGTTCTGCAAAAGACTCTCATGCCTGAGGCTCTGAGGAAATACAGAAGCAAATTCTTCAAGCTTCTCACAGTAATCTTCTTGGATCCTTACAAAATAGCAAGTTTTTCTATTTGTACTTTTGTTCTTGAGAGATTCTGATAAGCAGTCTTTGTGTAGGGAATTCTAAATCCTGCCCATTATACTTACAACTTTGAATCTACTCCAAGTGCAGATTAGTTAGAATGCTGTTTTGTGTTCATGAAATAATATTGGCTTGTATTTCAACTCCAAAAGGATTAATATGTGTGATATTTTGTCTGTTTCCCTTAGATAAATTCAGTATTTGCAATATACAAATAAATGTGTGGTAATCCCACCAATATACTGTCACTATCACTAAACTGGCTAGAAAACAAATACAATAAGCCGGTCAAATCATAATGCACATCTACCTTATCTGAAATGGAAACAAAACCTAATCCTGAAGTTTCTACATAGTCTTTTCTGCAGAGACCTTGACAAATAAGTCAGAAACATAGATGAGCTTTTGTTATCTGGATATTGATAATTACAACGGCATGAACTCAAATTACAATGGCATGAGCTCAATACATGACTTTTCCTTTCTTTTCCTGTAGTGTAAATTTAAGAGTCAAACATGTTATAATATAATCAAATATCCCATAAAGAAATACATTTAAGTTCAAGCCATGGACATGAATAATAAAATCTGCCTGTCCTAGAAATTACAGAAGTCCCCAAGTTAACTACCATTTTACCAAATGTTTATTTCATGGTTATCACTAAGGCTCAGTGCCTGCACTATGAATTCACTGCTCCTGGCAGCCATTTTTTTTTTCTTTTTATTGGATAGGACAGAGAAAAATTGAGAGGAGAGGGGAAAATAGAGAGGGAGAAAGACACCTGCAGACCTGTTTCACTGCTTGTGAAGCAATGCCCCTGCAGATGGGAAGTGGGGGGCTCAAGCCAAGGATCCTTGAGCAGATCCTTGAGCAGGTCCTCGTGCTTTGTACTATGAGCACTATTACTTCATTTTTATGTCCTAGTTAAATAGTACCTCAAAATAAAATCCTCTGGAGACCACATCTTTCTTACAAAGAAAATCACAGATTCTGCCTTGAGCTAAAAACTCTAAGACTGCTTTTTCAGAATAACTGTGATTTCCCTACCATCAGGATTGCTTGATTAAGTGAGAGATTTAAAAACCTAATTACATTCGCATAACTAAACAGGGTCTCCTCAGAATTTTAGGAACACTGTAAGGAGAGATAAGCTCTATTTAGAGGGATGTGAGAAATTTTCCCAGAAGAGATGAAATTTGTTTCAATTAAATGTGAATGGAAGTTCACAAAACAAAAGAACAAAAGGGGAAAAGTTACTCAAGCTTAGAGTGTGAAATGCACAAGTAATGAAAAATTATAGGGTATTACACTAGCAAGTTTTGGAAAATGGGAAAAAACCTGTAACATGTACATAGTAAAGTTCTTTGTCAACATATATTAAATTTTGTAAAGGGAAAAAAAACTCTTCTTTTTCCAAAGCTCTATAACTCCATTATTTTCTGCCCTCACTATCTAATCTACACTTTTCCTCCATGATCATTTGACTAGCTGAGTAGCTATTAGAGAAGAATATTTAATCTGTTGGTAGCTCGTTTTCATGAAGGATTTATAAAATAATTTCTATTGAGAAAATGTTGATTCACAAGTTTTGAGGTTATCACATTTCCATCTCCCCAAGAGTATGCCTTGCCCTTTATCAAATTCTCATCCTCCTCTGCCATAGAGCACTGGATCCCAGATACCTTTTTAACATGCCTTCCCTCTGAGTCTCTGGATACAGCCCATTAAAGTTTCACTTTGTTTTTTTCTCTTTGTTTTTTAGGTCCCACTATCAGTGAGATCATCCAGTACTTTTCTTTGTCTTTATCTTTCTGCCTTATTTCACTTCACATGATTCCCTTAGGTGCCATCCATGTAATATAGAGGGAAAGATATCATAAAGGAATTTTTCTTAGTTATCCAGTCCTCCCTCACTCAGTGCTCCTCATGGGATATGAATACTTCGTCTGTAGACTTGTATTGCATAATTCTTAGTGAATTATTTCAATTTTGATATTTTTGAAGGCCCTAAGAACTGGAAGAAAAACTATTATATCCCAATTTGCATAAATAAATTCACACTTAGAGTACTAAACTACCAAAAAAAAAAAATTCAGACTTTGAAAGTTATTCTTTCACTTACCACCATGAAGTACAGAACACAGTCTGCAGAACAGAAGGTCTCGAAAACAAAAGTTATTCGTCCCAGTTCAGTCCCCATGGCTCCAGTCATAGATGTGGGTGGTCTATTTGACAGATTAAACTTTCAATATATGCTATAGGTTTTTAAATAATCTGAAACAAAATTGTCACTTCCTTCATTAAGCTAAAAGTCTTGTTCTTCTCTCCTGTTACCAATCCCCACCCACCCCTAATTCCTTCCTGACTCAATGGCTTCATGGTCATAGCACTTATTCTAAGATGGATTATAGTAATATGTTTGACTGTCTTAGTATAAATGTGACTGCCCATTATAAAGCAAGACAAAGACTACTATAGGGAAATTTTAACATGGTAGACTATAGTAAAACAAAATTTAAAAATGCATAACAGTAGTCTGGGAGGTGGCAGTGGATAAAGCATTGGACTCTCAAGCATGAGGTCCCGAGTTCAGTCCCCAGCAGCTCATGTACCAGAGTGATGTCTGGTTCTTTCTCTCTCTCCTCCTATCTTTCTCATAAATATATATATCAAAGATACGCTGGAAAACACTTTGGACAAATAATTCTTCACTAAGTATCCAAGAATCATAACTATGATAGCATGTGGATTTAATATTGTTAAAATCTTTCAGCTTCATCTGTATGATACACAATAGTTTCTTGCTGATTGATTCTATAGATATTTTTAATATTATACATCATCCTACAACAGTTTGTTATTTGCAAAGTTTATCACAATGTTATTATCTTTTACAAAGGCAGCCCTACTTTCTCAACTTCTATGGGTTGACAGGCATGAGAATTCTTAAGATGGGTATCAGAATTGTCTTTCCTTACTTAAATCCTGGTATATGCATATTTAAGATCAGGTAATCATTATCAGAGCCTCCAGCCCCACTCTGGATATGATCTCCAGCCACTTCCCAACCTGGAAATGATACAAAGTCATCACTGTTAGTAAAGAGTCCAGCAATATTATCCAACAATCTATTAGAATAGTTTTCAAAGAAAGAGCCATCAGCTTTTACATTCAAAGTTAGAAACATTCCAGAAGAATTTCCTCTGTTTAAACTGCACACAGAGGTAGAGACCTCTAGACACCAATAAAGATGTTCCAAATCAGTGCCCACATGTTTTTATAAAAGTTATTAAATGGAAAAACTAATAAGTTTTCTTAGTGAGACACAATCATTTTCTTAAACTGAAACAGATGGTCTTTATTTATTTATTCCAGTACATTTAGATGGAAAATCCTACCAGTAAGAATAAGTAACTTCACATTATTTACTAAAGAAGATCTGGGATCTAGAGTACATTTTTACAGATTGCCATACTGGAGCTTCCTAATTTAAAATGTATTTCTCCCAGTACTGTAGCCTCTGGGGCTCTGCTCATTTTCCTTCATGCTTCTCCTGATCCATATCATTGGATTCGGCATCTGCTGATCTCAACCAATCAATGCAACCAGTGCTATCTAGACATGTTTCACTTTGGACTGTGTCCATCCAGACACACCAGGCCTAGGATGTCAACCCTCCAGATCCAATACTCTGGTGAGGCCTTTCCTAGCTCATAGGACTCCTTAGTTCCATTTCAGGTGGTGCACTTCCTAACAAAGTTACAGAATCAAGATACAGACTAGGGCTGATGAGATAGGGCACATGTGCATGTTTCCATTAGTTAGGGGAAAATAGATACCTTAAAATAAAAGTGTGCAATAGTCTACAGTGACTCAATAAGTGCAGCAATCAATTACAAAAACCTAAAAAGACACCATAATATACCTAATCAAATATTTTCTACTGAGACCTAGATATCCTCCCCTACTTCCTATTTCACTTCCCTCAACCTAAGACTAACCTTGTCAGATACAGTAACAACAACAAAAGCTGGGAAAGGGCAAAAGACTGGCACACTTTACTGATGACCCTTTTGGTCACTACTACGCCACACCATCATTCAGGGCCCTAGTCAGGGAATCCTGGAATTCCCACATAGATATGATGGGCCTAGACATCTAACAGATCCCTCTCTCTACCATCACTGGTCATCTCCATCAGGAACAATGTCATAAACCCTCTTGTGGGCCTCCACAGGACATTGCCCTCAATGTAGAACAACAGTGGTATAAATTGACCCAAAATCTGAATGGAGGCTGGGTCAACCTATTCTGCCATTCGAGGAAGACTAGTCCTGAAATGAATGCAGCCTAGAATGGTCCTAGCCATGACCACGGAATTAGAGCTCAGACTCACAGGAATGCAGAGGTTACACAAGCTCCTATGATAAATACGAACAGACATAGGACCTAGGTCAGATCGATGGGGCTTATACTTAACGCTATTTATATACTTTTCCCATATTTGGGAAATTCTCTCTGCCCTAATGCAGCTTTCTAGTCTTATTTCCAACTCTGACACCTTCTTCCCAGAAAATGCCTACCTGCATGTTAGCTTTTAGGCTCAGTCAAAAATTAGTAAAGTCATAGACTCCTTGAAGTATACCTATAGTAGACTTCCTAACTTCTGTCAGCTTACAGACCCCAAATTTCATCTGCTAAACTCTTGCCTTTAGGTTCCTGATTATTAAATAATTTGTTCTGCTTTATACCTTAATGTTTTTCAGCCACCAAGTTGCAGATGCTACCATAATGCCAACCTGACTTCCCTGGGCAGATGACCTCACTAATGTGTCCTGGAACCCCACCTCCCCAGAGCTCTGTATCTCTAGGGAAAGATAGAAACAAGCGGGGAGTATGGCTCAACATGTCAACACCTTGTCCAGCATAGAAGCAATTACAGAAGCCAGACCTTTCACCTCCTTTACCCATAAAAATTTTTGGTCCATATTCCCAGAGGGATAAAGAATAGGGAAAGGGAGTGGATATAGAACACTGGTGATGGAAACTGTATGGTACTGTACTACTCTTATACAACAATCTTGTCAATCATTAAATCATTAATAAGATTTTTTAAAAAAAGAACTAAGTTCTCCCCATACCTATGGACTTCTAATTTTGATAAAAGGGTCCAAAAAATTAAATGTAGGGAGGAGGCTCTCTTCAATAAATGGTGCTGGGGAAACTGTGTTGAAACATGCTGAAGAATGAAACTGAACCACTTTATCTCGCCAGAAACAAAAGTCAACTCCAAATGGATCAAGTACCTGGACGTTAAACCAAAAATTATCAAATACTTAAAGAGAAATATTGGTGGAACACTTTACCATCTAAACCTTAAGGGTATCTTTGATGACACAAATCCAATTACAAGGAATAAATTAAAAACAAATCAGTGGGACTACATCAAATTGAAAAGCTTCTGCACAGCAAAAGAAACCATCACCCAAACAAGAGATGCCTCACAGAATGGGAAAAAAGCTTTACATGTCATATATCAGACAAGAAGCTAATAACCAAAATATATAAACAGCTCACTAAACTCAGCAACAAAAAAAGCAAATGACCCAGTTGAAAAGTGGGGAGAGGATATGAAAAGAATATTTACTACAGAAAAGATACCAGGTCATTGATTATCAGAGAAATGCAAATAAAGACAACAACCAGCTCACCCCTGTGAGAATGTCATATTCAAAAACAACAGCAGCAACAAATGCTAGCAAGGTTGTGGGGACAAAGGAACCCTCCTGCACTGCTGGTGGGAATGTATATTGGTCTACCCCCAAGAAGAACAGTCTGGAGAACCCTCAAAAGAGTAGAAATGGACCTTCCTTATGATCCAGTAATTCCTCTCCTAGTGATATGTCCTAAGGACTCAATCACACCTCAATGTGAGTCAACATCTAAAAAGATATATGTACACCTATGTTCATAACAGCACAATTCGTAATAGCTAAAACCTGGAAGCAACCCAGGAACCCAACAACATATGAATGACTGAGAAAGTTGTGGTATATATATATATATATATATATCAGCTATTAAGAATAATAAACCAACTACTCTGACCCATCTTGGATTGAACTAGAAGAAATGTTAAGTGGGTAAATCAGAAAGAGAAAGACAAGTATAGGATGATCCCACTCATAAACAGAAGTTGAGAAAGCAGAACAGAAAGGGAAATACAAAGTAGAATTTCACTGAGTTTGGAATATTGCACCATAGTAAAAAAAAAAAAAAAAAAAACTGGGGGGGAGAGTAAGGGTAGAGTTTCAGTTTCACTGTAGGAAAGTAGGGGTAGGGACATAGACTTTTGGTGGTGGGAATGGTGTCAGTATACACTTCTATTAACTTTATAGTCTTACAAATCATTAATATGAGGGGTAAATTAGATTGAATGTCTCAAACTTTTTGCTGCATAGACCCTAGTTCTGAGTATGTATGATTTCAATCCAAGTACTTAAGGTTTCAAATTGATAACCTGATTGAATTATAACAGTGGGCTTAAATTGTTAATACATTTCTAATAATGATGATTTCTTTGAAATATTTAATCAACTATAATCTTAGACCAGAAGCAATTGGTTGTGTCACTATATAAGATAGCTATATGTAGATAGCATTAAATGACATAAATCATGGTACGGTCTTGTATGATACAGTAAATCCTAACCATGGGATTTTCAAGGTAAACCAAGTTCCCAAATATCTATTGCCTTCTTAAACTCCAAGGCAGCAGGAACCTTCCTGATTCTCTATAATATCTGTATTTCCCCCAGTCCTGGAACCTGTGGGGCGTGGCTCATTTTGCTACAAATCTCGATCCACAACATTTGACACTGTATCTGCTGATCTCAGCAGAATCAATTCAACCTGTACCACCTCAACATGTTTCACTTCATATTGTGTCCATAGACACCAGGAGTGGAATGTCAACCCTTCAGCTCCAATACTCCTAGCTCATAGGACTCCTCAATTACATTTCAGGTGGTACACTTCCTAACAAAGCCACAGAACCTAGTTATAGACCAGGTCCCATAAGATAGAGCACATGTGCACATGTATCCATTAAGTTAGGGGAAAATATATGCCTTAATGTGAAAGTGCACAATAGTTTGCAGTGACTCAATAAGTGCAGCAAGTAAGTAGAAAGACCTAAAAAAGGCACTTTTTTAAATTAAGTACCCATTAAAGTACTTAAGCAAAGAGTTTCTACTTAGACCTAGCTACCCTCCTCACCTACTACCTATTTCACTTCTTTCAATCACTCCAAGGCTAACCTTGTCAGACAATATAAGGACTACAAAAGCCAAATAAGGGCAAGAGACCAGCATACTTTAATGATGGCTCTTTTGGTCACTACCAGGCTACCCCATAGTCAGGGAATCCTGGGATTCCCACATAGACATGATGGGTCTAGACCTCTAGCAGATCTCTCTTTCCACTGTCACTGGTCATCTTCATCAGGAACAACATAGTGGACCCTCTTGTGGGCGTCCACAGGACCTTGCCCTCAATGTGAGTCAACATTGGTAGGATCTGCTCCATTCTCCAAAGGAAAGTTGGGTCAACATACCATGCCACTTGAGGAAGTCAGGTCCTTCAATAAGTGCAGCCTAGAATTTGAACTCTGACCTGAAGAGATGCAGAGGTTACACATGCTCCTCCTATGATGAACAAGGGGCCCAGATAAAATTGATGGGGCTTACAGTTAACAATATTTATATACTTTTCCTATATTTGGGAGGTACTCTCTTCCCTGATCCAGCTTTCTAGTCCAACTATGACACTATCTCCCAAGACAATACCTTTAGCCCACCTGCATGTTAGCTGTTGGGTTCAGACAAAACTAATCAAGTTATGGGCCCCTTTGGAACAAACCTAAAATAGACTTCCTAGCTTCTTCCAACAGGAAGAACCCAAATCACATCTGCTATATTCTTGCCTTTAGGTTCATAATTACTAAACAATTTATTCTGTCCTATATCTTAATCTTTTTTTAGCCACCAAGTTTCAGATGCTATCATGATACCATCCTGATTTCCCTGGGAAGATGAAGTTACCAATGTACCCTGGAACCCCCACCTCTCCAGACCCCTGCCCCATTAGGGAAAGAGAGAGGCAGGCTGGGAGTATGGATCAACCTGTCAATGCCCATGTCCAGCAGAGAAGCAATTATAGAAGCCAGGCTTCCACCTTCTATACTCCATAATTATCCTGGGTTCACACTCCTAGAAACTATCAAATACTTAGAGGAAAACATGGTGGAACACTTTCCCACCTAAACCTCAAGGACATCTTTAATGATACAAACCCAATTGCAAGGAAGACTAAAACAAAAACAAATCAATGGGACTACATCAAATTGAAAAGCTTCTACACAGCCAAAGAAACTAACACACAAACAAAGAGACCCCTCACATACTGGGAGAAGATCTTCATGTGCCATAAATCAGACAAGAGACTAATCTCCAAAATATATAAAGAGCTCAGCAAACAGCAACAAAAAAGGAAATAACCACATCCAAAAATGGGCAGAGGATATGAACAGAACATTCATTACAGAAGAGATCCAAAAGGCTAACAGATGAAAAATTGCTCCAGGTCACTGATTGTCAGAGAAATGCAAATAAAGACAACATTGAGATACTACCTCACCTTTATGAGGATGGCATACATCAAAAAGGACAGCAGCATGGACAACATACTCTATGCTACACCTGAGGAAGATGGGTCAATATTGGGGCAGCTTGGAATGTTCCTACTCATAACCACAGAATGTGAGCTCAGATCTACAGGGATGCAGAGGTCACATAGGCTCCTAAGCTGAATATGGGCACCAAATCACATCAAATGGATAGGGTTTATAGTCAACAATATTTATATACCTTTTCAATATTAGGGAGCTACTCTCTTCCCTGATCCAGCTTTCTGGTCCTTTTACCAACTATGACATCATCTCCCCAGATGATAACATAGATCCACCTGCATATCAGATTTCAGGGGAATAAAACTAGTATAGCCACAGGCCCTTTGGAATATAACAAAAATATGCCTACTAGGACCCCCCCCCCAACTTTTCATCTGCACTATTCCAGCCTTTAGGTTCATGATTGGTCAACAATTTGTTTGGCTTTGTATGTTAACTCTCTTTTCAGCCACCAGGTTCCAGATGCTAGCATGATGCCAACCAGACCTCCCTGGACAAACAACCCCACCAATGTGACCTAGAGCTCTGATTCCCCAGAACCCCACCCAACTAGGGAAAGAGAGAGGCAGGCTGGGAGTATGGATCGATCTGTCAATGCCCATGTTCAGCAGGGAAGCAATTACAGAAGCCAGACCTTCCACCTTCTGCATCCCACAAGAGGCATTCCTCTTATGGAAGACACAGCTATATACAAATAATGTCAAAGGACATAAATTATGGTAATGTTGTGTATGATAAAGCAAATCGTAACAAAGGGATTTTCAAAGTTAACCCAATTGCCAAATAATTTGATTACAGCAATAACTATCTATTGCCTTCTTAATCCTAAAACAGTAGGAACCTCCTGCTTCCTCTACAGAGCCTATATTTCCCCCAGTCCTGGAATCTCTAGGGTGGGACTCACTTTCCTGCAGGCGTCTCTCAATTCATACCAAATGATACTGCATCTGCCGATCTCAACCTGCTTCATTTCAGACTGTGTCCAGAGAGGTCAGTTGTGGAATGTCAACCCTTCAGCTTTATTACTCGGGTGAGATCTTTCTTTTCATAAGACTCTCTAATTCCATTTCAGGTAGTCCACTTCCTAACAAAGTCCCAAAACCTAGATATAGACCATGTTCACATCTATCCATAAATTAGGGCAAAATATATACCTGAAAGCAAAAGTGCACAATAGTCGGCAGTGAGTCAGTATATGCAGCAAGTAAGTAGAAAGACCTAAAAAGACACCATAAAGTTCATAATGAAATAATATCTACTTAGACTTAGATACCCTCCTCACCTACTTCCTATTATACTTCCCTCACTCACTCCAAAGCTAATCTTATCAAAGTAAAAGCTGAATCAGGGCAAGAGACTGGCATACCTTAACAATGACTCTTTAGTCACTATCAGGCCACCCCATCAGCTGGGGCCCTAGTCAGGCAGTCCTTAGATTCCCAAACAGACATGAAAGGCCTAGATCTCGAATAAATCTCTCTCCACTGTTATTGGTTATCTCTATCAGGAGCAACACAGTCAACTCCTTTATGGGCCCCCATGGGACCTTACCCTCAATTTGGATCAACAACAGTAGAGAATGTTCCATCTTCCAAAGGGAGGCTGGACAACATACTCTATGTTCCACCTGAGGAAGATGGGTCCTACTCATAAGCACAGAATGTGAGCTCAGATCTACAGGGATGTAGAGGTCACATAGGATCATAAGAATATGGGCCTCAGATCACATCAAATCGATGGGGTTTACAGTCAACAATATTTATACACCTTTCCCATATTTGGGAGCTACTCTCTTCCCTGATCCAGCTTTCTGGTCCTTTTTCCAGCCACAACATCATCTCCCCAGACAATAACTTGGATCCACCTGCATATCAGATGTCAGGCTCAGGAAATTAAAAAAAAAAAAAAAACTAGTATAGTCATGGCTCTTTGGAATATAACTAAAATAGGACTACTAACAAAATGGAGGACTCCCCCCCTTCATATGAACTATTCCAGCCTTTAGGTTCATGATTAGTCAACAATTTGTTTGGCTCTATATGTTAACTCTTTTTTCAGCCACCAGGTTCCAGATGCTAACTTGATGCCAACCAGACTTCCCTGGGCAGACGACCCCACCTATATATCTTGGAGCCCCACTTCCCCAGAACCCCACCCCACCAGGGAAAAAGAGAGACAGGTTGGGAGTATGGATCGACCTGTCAATGCCCATGTTCAGCAGGGAAGCAACTACAGAAGCCAGAACTTCCACCTTCTGTACCCCATAATGACCCTAGGTCCATACTCCCAGAGGGATAAAGAATAGGAAAGCTGGGAGTCGGGCAGTAGCACAGCTGGTTAAGCGCACATGGCGCAAAGCACAAGGACTGGCATAAGGATCTCAGTTCAAGCCCCCGGCTCCCCACCTGAAGGGGAGTCACTTCACAGGCGGTGAAGCAGGTCTGCAGGTGTCTATTCTTTCTCTTCCCCTCTCTGTCTTCCCTTTCTCTCTCCATTTCTCTCTGACCTATCCAATAACGATGACAGCAATAACAACAATGATAAACAACAAAGGCAACAAAAGGGAAAATAAATACATATTTTTTAAAAAATTTTTTAAAAAAGAATAGGAAAGCTATCAGGGGAGGGGGTGGGATACAGAGTTCTGGTGGTGGGAATTGTGTGGAATTGTACCCCTCTTATCCTGTGGTATTTGTCAGTGTTTCCTTTTTATAAATAAAAATTTTAAAAAGAAAGTATCTTTTCTGACCATGAGGCAATGAGGTTACATATTTGGGAGCTACTCTTTGCCCCTAATCCAGCTCTCTAATCCTATCTCAACTCCGACACTATCTTCCCAAACAATACTCTTAGCCCACCTGCATGTTAGTTGTGGGGTTCAGACAAAAATTAGTAAAGTCATAGGCCCCTTGGAGTATACCGAAAGCAGACTTCCTAGCTTCTTCCAACACAAAGATCTCAAATTAAATCTGCTATATTCTTACCTTTTGGTTCCTAATTATTAAACAATTTGTTCTGCTTTGTACCTTAATGCTTTTCAGCCACCAAGCTGCAGATGCTATCATAATGCCAACCTGACTTCCCTGGGTAGATGACTTCAATGAGTCCTGGAAACCCACCTCCCCAGGGTGGTGAAAGAAACAGGCTGGGGGTATGGATTGACTAGGAAAAGACAGAAACAGACAGGGGATATAGATCTACCTGTCAATACCCATGTCCAGCAGAGAAGTAATTATAGAAGCCAGACTTCCCACCTTCTGCACCCCATAAAGATCTTTGGTCTATACTCCCAGAAAGATAGAGAATAGGGAAGCTTTCAATGGAGGGTATGGAGATATGGCATTCTGATGGTGGGAACTGTATGGAATTGTACCCCTTTTATCCCACAATATTTTCAATCATTATTAAATCACTAATATAAAAAATAATTAAAAAGTAAAAAAATAAGATAATATTTGTTTAAAGAGAGACCAAGAAATACACAAATTCTGTATGGCTTTCAAAGAAAAACCAACACTAATTTTCTTCAAACTCTTCCAGAAAATTGAAGAGGGGCAAGCACTCCCAAACATGTTCTATAAGGCTGACATAACTCTGATCATAAGGAGATCAGAAATTTTACCTATGTGTCAAAACCATTAACCACCCCCTCCATATAAAATGGTTAAAAAAAAAAAAAAAAAAAAAGCACTATCCCCAGCCTCCTAACAGCATGAGCCCCTCTGAAGTTGGAAGGTGGCCTAAGAAGAAGAAACCCTATCCTCATGTTCATGCATATGAAAAAGCCTTAAAAGACCTGTACCTTGTTCACAATAGCCAGAGTGGAAGCAGTCTAAATGCCCATCAATAAATACCCTGCTAAAGAAGTTATGGAATAAATATTCCATGGAATACTACTCTGTACCAAAAAAAGATGATGTTGTTTCTACTGAGACAAAACAGATGGAACTAGAGGTAATTATGCTTAGCAAAATAAGAAATGAGATGTAAGACAACTATAGGATGGTTTCACTCATATGGATTCTATGGATCTGATAACTATGAACTTGCAAAAAGAAAAAAAGAAAAAGAAAAAGAAGCAAGCAAACTGTTTCTAAAACTTGTGAGAACTATGGTGGTTATCTCTGGGTGGTTGGAGGGTGGAGCTACAGAGCTTTGGTGGTGGGTGTGGAGTGGAACTATACACTGTAATCTTACAATCTTGTAACATACTATTAATCACAAGTTAAAAAGAAAGAAAGAAAAGTAAGCCCTCATCATGACTCAATGTTAAGACAAATTAAACCAATCCAGATATAAATGCAGTCATAAAACTCTTCAACCTGACAAAAGACACAGATCTCATCAACTTTCTAAGTAATCTAGTCTTATATTTATAACCATAAAAATATTCAATTATCTACTTCAAAGTCGTCTCCAAAGTTGTGAAGTATCAATAATTTATGTTCTTACAGGAACACTATATAGCTGCCATACTTGCTTACTGATTTTATGTGAGAGCTGGAAGATGGACATCTAACCATATGGCAAGATTAAGATGTCTTCTGAACTTTGAAAACAAGATCAGAAGGGAAAACTCTAAGCAGAACTTGGACTGGAGTTGGTTTATTGCACCAAAGTAAAGGACTCTGGGGTGGGGGCAGGGTTCAAGTACTGAAATATGATGGCAGAGGAGGACCTAGTGGGGGTTGTATTGTTATGTGGAAATATTATGCATGTACAAACTATTGTATTTTGCTGTTGACTGTGAACCATTAATCCCCCAATAGAGAAATTTTTAAAAAAATGTTTTCTGCCCATACTTAATGCTTTTGAGAGATGAATGCAAGAGTCTCTACTGCCAAAATACATCAAATAGAATGATTCTACTCACCATTCATTCCTTCACATTTAGAATTCCCAACATTGAAGCAGGAAGTTTTCATGTTGCCAGGGAGGACATTCCACCATTTATATTCAAACCCAAGTGCTGGCTCTGTTCCTGCTGGACATGGTCTGCATTCTACAGGAGCCAAATGAGGACAAACAATAACAATTAAACTACATCTGGACAACTTCTTCCTGTGCTCTAAGCACTACTAACAAATTAGCAGAGTGAGAAGTGGAGAAAAGAGATATCAAACACCAGATTCATTAAAAATTAATTTTTAGGTATCTCTGGAAACAAAAATAATTCTGGAAATAGTAAACACATATGTGTTTGCCCAAGAACAAAAAAAGAATACACGTAAACTATTATAATTATTTTTCTTTCACTTATGGAAGCAACACTGAATTACTGTCTACATTATGAGTAATTCTGAAATTAGTTTTCTTACATGTGATCTCAGAATCAATTTCCTCTACTTCATATACAAGGAAAAATTTCACCCTTTATATTGATTATTAAACCTAATAGAATATTTCATCATTTAATTGTGGACTGATTACTTGAAATTAAAATTATTGGCTATGTTGAAAATTATGCTGAAAACTAAGGATTTAGAAAGAGATTTATAAATAAACCTTATCTGAGTCAGGTGGTAGTGCACATGATTGAGTGCCTAAGTTCAAGCCTCAGGTACCCACCTGCAAGGAAAACTTCATAAGTGGTTAACTAGTGCTGGAGGTGCCTCTCTCCCACACTTCCTCTCTCTATCTTCCCCTTTCATATCAGTTTCTGTCTCTATACAAAATAAATAGATACACTTAAATAAATAAATAAATAAATAAATAAACCTTATTTAAATTACCATATACAAAATTGAAATAGGAAGGTCTTTTCCTACCACTTTTAATTCAGCCAAATACTTTGCATAATTATATCAGTAGAAAAGGAATAGGAAGTGAAAATGTTTACTGAACAGTCACTTCCTGAAAGTACTGAAGGAGACATTTTTACACACCTTACTCAGTGATGATAAGCTAGACATTATTACCCACTTTACAGATGTGAAAATTAACGTTCCAAAGGTTTAAGTAACTTAGATAAATTACAGTATTGTTATCCTGAAAGATACAGATTCAAACAAAGTCAATTTAACTCTGGAGTCCTTTTTTTGTGCAATCTTTTAAAGGCTCTGGATAATTAGTATATGGTATCAATACAATGAAATAAGATACCTGGAACCAGAAAAATAGCTCTCCCTGTAAGCCAGCTGTCTTGCTATACATAAAGTCCAGGTTGCAGGCCCACCATCAGATAGGTAGTGCAAGGTAGAGACAGAACTGAAGGATGCTCCAATGCTGGGTTGGTTTTTCTCTGTATTTGTCTGTCTCTCTGATTGAAAAAGCCAGGCCAGAATAATGAAATCATGCATGTAGGAGGCCCCAATAACACCAAAAAAAAAGTAAAATACCTGTAACTAAAATGCTTTATAATCTTTGTCTATAAAATGTTAAACCAACTCTATAACCACTCTGTATTTTTATATCTGGTAAGCATGAAAAAGTTTTCCCAAATGTGTACTTTGAAACAGTCAATGTGGGTGCTATTTTAACTGCCATATAACTAAAGCAAAAAAAAATTCCATTATTGTAGTACAAAATATGAATTGCTATTCAAAGGCTAAGAAATTGTGCAGATGCAGTCACATCTGCCATGTTGTCCCCTCAGGCTACTGCTAGTTCCAGTGAGAGTTGGGACATTCTCGGAGTGCCTGTTCCGCCATGTTGTGCCCTCAGGGCATTGTCTATTTCCCCGCGATATTTGGAGTGCTTTGATTACTCCTCCCCCATTCCCATTCTCACGAGAGTTATTATCCTATCCTGGAGTGCTATGGTTACTCCTCCCCCTTCCCATTCTCACGAAAGCTGCTCCTATAAAAGCCCTTATTCTTCCACACCTCGCTCTCTTGCTGGCCCTTCACCTCTCTCCTGCTGGCGCTTCACCTCTCTTGCCAGCTCTTCACCTCTCTTGCTGGCGTTTCACTTTGGTGTTTAGACGCAGGAAAGGTTACTGCGTGAGGCAGCCATTTTCGCTACCTCCACGTGGCCCAACCTGTTTCTCTTGCACCCAACTCTGAGGTGCCAGGACAAATAAAGATTTGTGTTCCCTCTTCGCTCCGGACCTCCTCTCTCTCTTCTCCATGGTGCAAAACGACACTACGTAGTCACTGACTAATAATAAGTAGCATTAGATTAGATTTCTAAAATACATCCTTTCTTCAACTGACTCAGACTCTGAATAATATAGTGATATAAGTATCAGACTGGGGTGTCAGATGTAGCAGATTTCTGACACTAGAAAGTCATGTTATTGATGGGCCTAGAACGAGTAACTCCCTCTCTCATTGTTACCGGTCATCTCTATCAGGAACAAGAAAACAGACCCCTTTGTGGGCCCCCATAGGACCTTGCTCTCAACATGGATCAACAGCGGCAGAGAATTTTCTATCCTCCGAAGGGAGGCTGGACAACATACTCTATGATCCACCTAAGGAAGATGGGTCCTGAAACCGAGGCAGCTTAGAATGTTCCTACTCGGGTACCAAAGTAAAAACCCTGTGGTGAGGGGTAGACATGCAGCTTCCTGGGCCAGTGGGGGGTGGGAGTGGGTGGGAGGGATGGGTCACAGTCTTTTGGTGGTGGGAATGGTGTTTATGTACACTCCTAGCAAAATGTAGACATATAAATCACTAGTTAATTAATATGAGAGGGGGGAAAACCAATTGTATGTCTCAAAGTTTTTCAAAACACAAACTGAATCTTTTTAATATATAGGCTGTGTATTTGATATGCGGACTCTCTCAAAAGCCTAGACCAAGTAGATCAGAAGCATCCAATAGCACAACTATATACAAGATACTGGGTACTGTATAGCAAACCATAACAAAAGGACTTTTAAAAGTTAACCCAATTACCAAATAATGTGATGATAACATTAACTATCCATTCTCTTTATGAACCCTAAGACAGCAGGAACCTCACATCTCCACTATAGAGCCTAAACTCCCCCCAGTCCTGGAACGCTTGGATAGGGCCCACTTTCCCGTATGCCTCTCCCAATCCATACCAAATAATATTGCATCCGCCAATCACAACCTAACCAACGCAACGATTGCCACCTCAACATGCTTCACTTCAGACTGTGTCCAGAGACTTCACGTGTGGAATGACAACCCTTCAGCTTCATTACTTGGGTGAGACCTTTCCTTTCATAGTATACTCTAATTTCATCTCAGGTGGTTCACTTTCTAACAAAGTCCCAAAACCTAGATATACACCAGTTTCTGTGAGAGAGAGCTTATGTTCACACGTATCCATAAACTACTGCAAAATATATACCTGAAAGCAGAAGTACACTAGAGTTTGCAGTAAGTACCTCCCTAACACTTCCTCTCCACTATTCCAAGCTTTGGGTCCATGATTGCTCAACAATTTGTTTGGCTTCGTATGTTAACCCTCTTTTCAGTCACCAGGTTCCAGATGCCATCAGGATGCTGGCTAGGCTTCCCTGGATTGAAGACCCCACCAATGTGTCCTGGAGCTCAGCTTCCCCAGAGACCCACCCTACTAGGGAAAGAGAGAGGCAGACTGGGAGTATGGACCGACCAGGCAATGCCCATGTTCAGCGGGGAAGCAATTACAGAAGCCAGACCTTCTACCTTCTGCAACCCACAATGACCCTGGGTCCATGCTCCCAGAGGGATGGAGAATGGGAAAGCTATCAGGGGAGGGGGTGGGATATGGAGATTGGGTGGTGGGAATTGTGTGGAGTTGTACCCCTCCTACCCTATGGTTTTGTTAATTAATCCTTTCTTAAATAATAAAAAAAAAAAAAAAAAAATATATATATATATATATATATATATATATATATATATATATATGAATGTTCCTACTCATGACCACAGAATGTGAACTCAGATCTACAGGGATACAAAGGTCACATAGGCTTCTAAGCTGAATATGGACACCAAATCACGTCAAATCGATGGGGTTTACAGTCAGCAATATTTATATACCTTTCCCTTATTTGGTAGATACTCTCTTCCTTGATCCAGCTTTCTGGTCCCTAATCCAACCATGACATCATCTCCCCAGATAATAACTTGGATCCACCTGTATATCAGATTTCAGGCTCAGGGGAAAAAAAAAACAAACTAGTATAGCCACAGGTCCTTTGGAATATAACTAAAACAGGCCTACTAGCTATCTACAAAACAGAGACCCCCAAATCTCCATCTGCACTATTCCAGCCTTTAGGTTCATGGTTAGTCAACAACTTGTTTGGCTTTATATATTAACTTTCTTTTCAGCCATCAGGTTCCAGATGTTACCCTGATGCCAACCAGACTCCCCTGGACAGACAGCCCCACCAATATGTCCTGGAGCTCTGATTCTCCAGAACCCCACCCCACCAGGGAAATAGAGAGACAGGCTGGGAGTATGGATCAACCTGTCAATGCCCATGTTCAGCGGGGAAGCAATTACAGAAGCCAGACCTTCCACCTTCTGCACCCCATAATGACCTGGGGTCCATACTCCCAGAGGGTTAAAAAATAGGAAAGCCATCAGGGGAAGGGATGGGATATGGAGTCCTGGTGGTGGGAACTGTGTGGAGTTGTACCCCTCTTATCCTATGGTTTTGTCAGTGTTTCCTTTTTATAAATAAAAAATAATTTTAAAATTCATATTATTAAACAAGCACTATATAAAAAGTCACTGTAGTTCTATCCTTATGATATGTGGGATAAGTCACCGGAGTCTCACAATTTCACTCATATATTTCAATTTAACTTTAATCTCTATTTTTAAAAAATGGCATTTTTAAACAATTCTTCCATAACAACAATTTAAAACAAGGTCCCAAAATCATTTTCTAAAAGTATAATTCTTGGACTAACTGATATCCTACCCTTTGTTCCATCTGAAAACATTCCAGGGGGGCAGGGATGGCAGGAAGATGATCCATTGTTATAAAATCCAGGGTTGCAAGGTGGACAATTCTTCTTCTCTCCAGAAGGGGGCAACCTAATAGCATCTGTAAGATCTTCCCGGCAGATTTTGGGCTCAATCCACTTGTACATTATCTGTGTCTGAAGAAAAAAGGAAGAAAAAAATTATAAAATTTGCAACTCATTTACGATGCTATATTTACTTTGTGATTTTTTAATTTCCAGTAACAGAAATGTCAAGCCTAGGAAATCTAAATAGCAACAGAATAGGTCAATTGGAGAAAATGAAAATATTAGTTAGCAAAGGAAAGGGGGAAATGGTGAAGTGATCATTACTTTCAAATATTTTTATCCTAAGCTACAAAAATGCTTACTTCATACATGGCACACATAGCACGTTCCTTGCCATGAAATCACTTGTTGTTGTTCTTATTACCTAGCCAATTTTTTCCAATAGAAACAGAGAAACAGGAAGGAGAGGGGAAGGAATCCCAGCAGAGGCTTCCTCCACTGTAGTAAGAGCTGGGATCAAATCACGGTCTTGCACATGACAAAGCAATGATCACTCTTTAAAATGTAGAACACAGAATTATAAATATCATCTTTTTAGCCACTCGTTCACTTTATTCGGTAGTTGACTAAATTTTCCCTTTTCATTTTGAGGCCTCCACTACTACCTTCCTTTCCATCACCTACAACATATATTAACCAGATATATATTTTGTACGTAACATCAGGATAGAAAAGATTTAATACATCTAGTTTCAAATTTTAGTAAGATGGCAGAGGAGGGCAAGAAGCAAAGTCTGACGTATAAAAAGGAAAAGTTCACTTGCTTATAAAACAGGCCTTACTGAACAGAAAGAGCATGATCAATGATTAGAGGAAACAAATACCTGAGTAAGGGTTCTATTAGGCTTTTGTGAAGAAACAAGGGGGACAGATGCATGAACGTTTATGAGTAAACTATGTGGACTCTATGTTCAAGTCACAAGTATTATTGGTATGATTAAGGGGGGGGGGGGTGAATGAGGATGATGCCAAGAACGTGCATTCTTGTCTATTATCTGTCTTTGGTAAGCAGAGAGGATGTTTGTGAAGGTGGTACCTAACATTTGATCAATTATACCATGAGTCTCTGCCACATGCTAATATTTTCAGGGTTATCTGCTAGTCAAGAAGCCTTGCAGGTTTGTTAATTGGGAATATGGCTGCCAGTGTCTTGGCCTAAGTACATTCATACTGGATAGCTGCCTATTACATTTCAAATCTGTTATTTCTTAAATACTGAAAACTGTTGTTTTGAGGTCTTTTCCAGTAGCATACCTGTTTTTTGTTTGTTGTCTTAAATTTGTATTATCTTTATTGATTTATTGGATAGAGATAGCCAGAAATCAAGAGGGACAGGGGAGATAGAGAGGGAGAGACAGAGAGACACCTGCAGCCCTGCTTCACCACTCACAAAGCTTTCCCCCTGCTGGTGGGGACTGGAGGCTCAAACCCAGGTCCCTGTGCATTGTAACATGTGCACTCAACAATGCCACCACATGTTGGTCTGCTTCTAAATTCTGCTTCTAAGACCCTTTCTGTTTCATTGGTTTAATCCCCCCTGCTTAACACTGTATTCTATTTACACAACCACTGTCGTATGCTTTACATTGGTTTGTTCTAGCCCTCCCCCGCCAAGAGAATTGGATCAGTCCTGTTAATTTCGCGGGCCTGCTTGGCCCCGCCCCAAGGAACCCCGAGAGAGGGGTTCCTGAGTCAGAGAGTTCCTGAGTTTGAGAGTTTCAGGGTTACAGAGTAAGAGAGAGTTCCACAGTGGAGGAGTTTGAGAGGGTTCCCCAGTACGAGAGTTCCAGAGTTCCAGAGTTGGAGCGTTCCCGAGTTACAGAGTAAGAGAGAGTGCTTGTGCCGCTGCAAAGAGACAGCGGAGTTCTGTTTGGTGATTAGTTTGTCTTAGTTTATGAATCGTTGTTCCTGAATAAAGAAATACAGCTTCCCTGCCCAGCCATTGTCTCCGCGTCTCTGTTACCCGCCGTGAAGCAAGCTAGCCCGGCCAGCTGGAGCCGTCCGGAATATTAACAACAAACCACTGTTAACTAAGCACCACCCTGCATCCAGGGCATTGGTTTAATCCTTACTGTTTCGCACACTTTTTCCTTTTCCCCACCTCCTATCCTACGTACATCCTCTTCCGACCTGACAGTTCCACCTCAGGATATATAAGGACATGACTGTAATTAGAGATAGCTTAGATTGCGCTGAGTTCCACATGAATAAAGACTGAACTGTGTACCACTCAGCCATGAGTCTCTGGTCCTCTGTCTCCCGCCCATGAAGCTAGACCGGCAACTGGCACCCTGAACAGGGACTGGCAACCACACAGCTCCCCAGTAACGTATACTTGCACAAAAATATTATAACAAGACATTTTTTCTCAGGTTTTTAGTCCCTGATGTACAAAAATTAGCATGAAGACAGTCTTTTCCTATGGCCCAGAAGATGGGGCAGTGAATAAAGTGTTAAACTCTTAAGCAAGAGGTCTGCTCCCCAGAAACATATTGCTAGAATAATGCTCCCCTTTAATTAATAAATTAAATTTTCTTTAAGAGACAGTCTTTGCCTTCAAGGAATGCATTATACATAAATTGAATTTATTGGATTCAGACAGAGAAATTGAGATGGAAAGAAGTGATAGAAAAAAGACATCTGCAGCATTGCCTTACCTCTTTGTGAATTTCGCCCCTGCAGATGGGGACTCCACTTGAACTTGGGTCCTTAAGCATGGTTATATGTGAGCTCAACAAGGTATGCCATCTGCCTTCCACCCCTCTCTTTCTTTTAAATAATAGTATTGCTCAGCTTCAGTTTCCAGTGATGACACATGATGTCTGAGATTGAACTTGGGATCTCTGGAATCTCAGGCATGAAAGGCTTTTGTATAACCATTATGCTATTTTCTTGACCCTCAAAGAGTAATCTTAAACCTCATCTTTGTTGTTGTTGTTGTCTTGTTTTGCTTTGTTTTTTATTGCCACCAGGCTTGATGCCAGCACTACAAATCCACAGCTGCCAATGGCCAGTTTTTCTTTTTTTCTTTCTAATTTTTATTTGATAGTACAGAGAGAAATTGAGAGAAGGCAGGAAGATAGAAGGAAACACAGACACCTGCAGACTAGCTTCACCATGATGAAGCAGACCCCCTGAAGGTGGGGGCTATAGGCTTGAACCTGGGTCCTTGTGTTTGGTAATATGTATGCTTACCTGAGTGTGCCACCATCCAGTCCCCTCAAACTTCATCTTTTCATTTTCACGCATGCATATGCCAACTCACAAAATAGCTAAATGCCACAAAATCTAGAAATTTGTTACAATATGATTATTATCATTTTGAAGTTATTAATAGAAACAAACATTGAATGAGTTAGCCACTTTAAAAACAAATTAGATGGGCCAGGTGGTGGCACGCCTGGTAGAGCACAATGAGCAAAGATCCAGGTTTGAGCCCCCGACTCCCTAACTACAGGGGGAAAGCTCTGTGAGTGGTGAAGCAGTGCTGTAGGTATATCTCGGTCTCTCTCCTTCTCTGTCTCCCCTTTCTCTCTCAATTTCTAAGCTGTCTCTAGCCAGTGAATAAAGATAATACAAAAATTAGATTAGCTTAGAATAGTCAATTATTTCATAAATAAATGCATCTTTTAAAAAAGAATAAAATGTCCTAAAATTATTCTTTCTTCTTAGGCACAGAGGTCTGATTCTCTGGTAGTTGAGCTATCTTCCCAGTCACCTATTCTTTCTTCTTTGAAGAAATCTTTAAAAAATATTTTATTTATTGATTCCCTTTTGTTGCCCTTGTCATTTTATTGTTGTAGTTATTACTGTCATCGTTGTTGAATAGAACAGAGAGAGGAGGGGAAGACAGAGAGGGGGAGAGAAAGATAGACACTGCTTGTGAAGCAACTCCCAGGTGGGGAGCCCAGGGCTCATTCGGGGATTCTCATGCCAGTCCTTGCACGCCGGTCCTTGCACTTGGCGCCACATGCTCTTAACCCACTGCGCAACCACCTGACTCCCTGAAGCAATTTTTTTTAACAGTAAAGGCAATGTCCTAGTTATTTCCAATTAGCAGAGAATCATTATACTTTGAAAGAAACAAAAGCTCCTTAGGGTATTCTCTACTATTATCTTATAGGAGAGTAAATTTTTTTAAACTTATTTTTTTTAATTATCTTTATTTATTGGATAGAGACAGCCAGAAATCAAGAAGGTAGGAGAAGATAGAGATGGAGAAAGACAGAGAGACACCTGCAGCACTGCTTCATCATTCACAAAGCTTTCCCTCTGCATGTGGGGGACTGAAGATTCGAACCTGGGTCTTTGCACATTGTAACGTGTCTTCAACCAGGTGTGCCACCACCCAGCCCCTAGAAAAGTAAATTATCTCTCTGAAGAATGATTCTTAAGGTGGTTTTAAAACTAGACAATTATACAAATGGCTTTTTTTCTTTTTACAACTCCCTATTTTATGGCCCTGTTCAAAAACATATAAAGTTAGTAAACATTAAAATAGCACAAGTCAAAGTGAGTAAAATTATACTAAAAAATGTGGGTCAATGGTTGTGAAAAAAAATTTCATGCCTGAGGATCCAAGGTCACATAATCTACCATAAGTCATAGTTAAGCAGTATTCTGGTCTCTCTCTCTCTCTCTCCCCATAAAATATTTTAAAAATAAAAGTAAAAAATATTATTTTTGACAAGTCAACTAATCGGTTTCATGATTTTCAATCCAAACACAATAAACATTTTAAAATTAGAAGATGTAGACCACTTTTAAGCATTTAGGAATCTAATTTCAAATGTTCTGAGGTAAAAGTTTTGTTTATAAAGCAGGTTGCATCACATGACAGGCTGATTTTGTGTCTCTTTCTAATGGGAACAGATGCTTCAAGTCTGGCTGACAGTAGAAAGATAAGAATTAATATTAATGGTACTTAGTGCCAGATGTCACACAGTATAGGTGAAAACCCAACAATCAATTCACTCTTTAACAACTTGCAATAAAATTATGAAATATTTTATGAAACAAAAATGTCAATAAAGCAAAACTACTAAAATTTCCATTAATATCACAGAAGAGTTTCAGTGTCCCAGAATACTAAGCATGAAGAAAATATATTTGAAAGGAACACATGAAAGCAGTATCAACTCGAAATCTGTTTGCATGTTCAAAACGAAATTCAATACAGGTCCAAGAAGGATGACAGAGGACCTAATGGGGGTTGCATTGTTATATGGAAAACTGAGAAATGTTATACATGTACAAACTACTGTATTTACTGTCAAATGTAAAACATTAATTCCCCAATAAAGAAATTTAAGACTAAAGAAAGATCTAAAATTTTAACATATTTTCATACTATTTGTCTACAGTTGCCTGCCTTCTTCCTTCAAATGTGCCTGCACAGATGTACCAGTACTTTGTAGACTAGCTGAATGTTTTAAAGCTAAATTTCCTGTGCCTTAAAATTGGCACTTCTATCTAACTACCTGTGCACTATAATGATCTCGATGTTTCTAGTCAGGCAGGTTATTGCTTATCAAACACCACTCACCCCTAACACCCTACCTTTCAAGTTGTAAGCCACTGGGCATTCATTATTCTATTTATTAATTCAAACCATTTACATGTAGTTCTTCAATCAAGCACATATCCAGTTAACAATGGAATTTAGCTCACAATATACTACACCTTTTTTCATAAGAAGGTAATGAGAAGCTCTACCAAGTAACGTGGGATCATAAGAAGATACCTTGTGGGAGTCAGCGGTAGCACAGTGGTTTAAGTGCATGTGGCGCGAAGTACAAGGACCGGCATAAGGATCCTGGTTCAAGCCCTCGGCTCCCCACCTGCAAGGGGGGTCCCTTCGCAAGCGGTGAAGGGAGGTCTGCAGATGTCTATCTTTCTCTCCCCCTTCTGTCTTCCCCTTCTCTCTCCATTTCTCCCTGTCCCGTCTAACAACAACATCAATAACAACCATAAAAATCAACAAGGGCAACAAAAGGGAAAATAAATATTTTTTAAAAAAGAAGACACCTTGTATTGATGAATACTGCCCCTTCTCAGTAGTCAACTTTTTTTAGCTCAAATCTGTAGTGAATCTGTCCACGTGTTTATATGCAGGTTTTTGATATAGCTCAGTCTGTGTAATAAATGGGCTGCAGGAGGCCAGGCAGTATCATGTGTGGTTAGCACTAACATCACCATGCTCAAGAACCTGGTTTGAGCCTATGCTCCCCACCTACAGGGGGCATGCTTCATGAGCTGTGAAGTAGGTCTGCAGGTGTCTCTCTTTCTATCTCCTTCTTTATCTTCTCCTCCCCTCTCCATTTCTCTCTGCACTACCCAATTAAAACAGAGAAAGAGAGAGAGAAAGGAAGAAATAAAGGAAGGAAGGAGAAAGAAAGATAGAAAAAGAGAAAGAAAGAAAGACCACAGGGAATGGTGGATTCATAGTGCTGGCATGGGATACCAGCGATAACCCTGGTAGCAGAAAATTAATTAATTAATTATTGACCTCAACAATTTTAAAACAAAAAATAAAAATTTCAAATTAAATCACTGCTTTAAAAATGTTATAGTGCTTACTGAAAAGTGAATATTCTCTGAGTTTTCTATTTTATACATCCTGTTTTGAATATACTGAACTTTATTCAAGTATGAGCCACATTTGTATATGTCCATCCAATTCAGGGTATCACACAAAACCTGCTATCCTTCTGAGACCTTCAGAATAATTTATCTCTAGGTCAAAAACACCAACTAATTAATTATTCATGTTTGTTAAATTCCCTGTATCTACACAGTCCTTACATAATGGTTAATATACAGAAGGTCCTACAAATATTTGTATGACAAAATACAACTATGAGATATATATATAGTCTTTCTCCTACCCACTTCAATATGGTTTCCAAGTTTGAAAATGGTTCTTTTTACATTAACTTCAGTGCTGTAAAACCCAATGAATATTTTTCAGTGTTCATATAGTAGATCTTCAACAAGAAATCATCTCCTTAGTCACTCCTGTCTCTTTCAACACTTGATATAACACTCTCTTGAATTTCTTCCTTTTCTCAGTCACTACCACCCCTGCTCATCTTTCATGACCTTAGTTCATGTAGGCTCATCTAGCAAAATTTCACTTCAGTTCTATTTCAACTACTTTCTATTTGCTCCTGACTCTCAGAATCACATATGTAGGCCAGAAGCTAGTATATAAAACTGTCTTTTGAACATCCCCCTTTAGGGGGGTACTCAGAAGGAATTTCTTTCTCTGCCTCCCATCATTTGCTCTTACTAAATATCTCCATTCACCCATCTTTAATACTGCCTTCCAGAAATAATGAACGTGTAAATAGTGTCACATTTCTTGAGTTTTACTTCTTATTTCCCAGTCTACACCCTTCTCACTGACCTCTTGACATCACCAACTTCCATTTCTCAATCAGAGAATGGTGTCATAGCCTCATAAGCAGTTACCCACATCCTCCCTTACCACCACCACCACCACCACCCCAACCAACAATCTTGTGTTCTAGATTAGCTAGAGTTGCTGAACAACCTAGAAAATCATCATTAAACCACTTGGCAAGCCACCAAGTTATTCTTAACAAAAAATAAAATGTTCTTAAAATATGAAAAAAAAAATAGGGGGAGACAGCACATCAAATCTGTATGCCTGCAGTCACAGAGACACCAGGTGCACTATATGCCAGAGTTAACCAATTGTCCTGGTTCCTCACCCTCCCCTCTCTTTCTATCTCTGTTTTAAATTACTATTCAAATAACAGAAGAGTTTATGGAGTGCTAGTTTACAGCTCTGTTTCATGCCTACAATATGCCCAGACTCAACAAAAAACCTATCTTGTGTTTAAGTGTAGACACAATTCGCCTGTGGGTGTGCATATGTGTGTGCTTCTGCAAATATTCTGGACATTCTACATTGAATACGTGCATTTACTTCCTTTATGCCCTACTCATTGGCATAATAAAAATAGCTTTTGAATATTTTAAATAAATCTTTTTTTATTTTATTTATTTTTGGATAGAGAAATAAATTGAGATGGGAGGGGGGAGCTAGAGAAGGAGACAGAGAGAGAGAGAGAGACACAGTGAGACAGCTGCAGCTCTATTTCACCCCTTGTGAAGCTTTCCCCTGCAGGTTGGGACCAGAGGCTTGAACCTAGATCTTTGTACATTGTAATATGTATACTCAACCAGGTTGTCATAGCTTTTGAATATTTTTACTACACAAAAACAATATACTTTTGTACCCTAGATCTCTTCCATTTAAACTTCAAAAATGCTGAAATATTATTACAAAGAAGAAACTAAATATTACTTTTGCCTTATGACCTCAAAAAAAAAAAAAAAAAACAGAGCCCTACTCCACAAGTGAAAGATAGAAACAGGCTGGGGACATGGATCGACCTGCCAATGCCCATGCCAAGCAGAGAGGCAATTATAGAAGCCAGACCTCCCACCTTGTGCTCCCAAAAAAGAATTTTGGTTCATACTCCCAGAGGGATAAAGAATAGAGAAGTTTCCAAAAGAAGGGATGGGACAGGGAACTCTGGTGGTAGGAACTGTATGGGATTATAGCCCTGTTTTCTTACAATCTTGTTAATCATTATTAAAGCACTAATAATTTTTTTAAATTATTTTTGCCTTACTTGTTTTTTTTAATATTTTATTTATTTTAGATAGAGACAGAGAAAATGAGTGGGGAGGGGAAGATTGAGAGGATGAGAGATACAGAGAGAGAGAGAGATCTGTAATACTGCTTCACCAGTTGTGAAGTTCCCTCCCCCCTTGCAGGTGGGGTTAGGGGCTTGAATCCCAACCCTTGTACGTTGTAACATGTGTGCTCCCCCAGGGGTGCCAACACCTGGTCCTTGCCTTACTTATTAATAGGGCAAGTTTACCTACAGAAGCATCATTCCAAAGTACTTCTCAGCCCACCCCAGTGGCACCTCTTTCATGTATTTTCTAAGCAGAAAAAGCTCATATTAATCAGTTATTATAAGGGCATCAAGATCTTACCTTGCAAAAGATGGATAAATAGCCCACTTGAGTAGTACACTGCTTTGCCTTGTGTGCAACCCAGTATTGAGCCTGGCCCCCACCACATTGGAGAAACTTCGGTGCTGTGACATCTTACTCTTTCTCTCTCTCTCTGACTGTCTAAAAAAAATGTTTTTTAAAAATCTCTTACTTTGCACAATCAAAACAGTGGTGACTCACAATTAGAGTTCTATACTAGAAAGTGGAGAGCCTTTGTATAATAACCCTTTCACTACTTACACAAGACCTGTATTCTCATCACTCTGCTCCTATTCCCTCACTCTCTCATGAAATAAAAGAAATTTTTCCACTTCACTAGGGGAGTTGATGGCATGCTGTATAGTTTTTGGCACATAGGTAGAACCTCTCATCACCCCATAATAGTTGTCTGGGTTCCTGGTATATGATGGTCATAAACAAGTTTTAAAAATAGAAAAAAAAAACCCAATATTTTTAGAAAGGTCTGTTACTGAATGAGACTCATTAAAAATATACTACATAACACTTTCTCATTTAAGAGATATTAGTCTGAGTTACTGTCCTGATTAAAAGTTAGCTGTGGGGTCGGGAGGCTGCAGTGATAAGCTTACCCACCTCACAACTATGAGGCTCTGGATCTCATCCTCTACACAACAGGGGAGCTATACAAACTCGGTGGATGTTGGAGAGATACTTAGCTCTCGCTCTCGCTCTCTTTTTCTTTTTTTTTTTTTTTTTTTTTTTTTTCCTCCAGGGTTATTGCTGGGCTCGGTGCCTGCACCATGAATCCACCGCTCCTGGAGGCCATTTTTCCCCCTTTTTGTTGCCCTAGTTGTTGCAGCCTCGTTGCGGTCATTATTGCCATCGTTGATGTTGCTTTGTTGTTGGATAGGACAGAGAGAAATGGAGAGAGGAGGGGAAGACAGAGAGAGGGGGAGAGAAAGATAGACACCTGCAGACCTGCTTCACCGCCTGTGAAGCGACTCCCCTGCAGGTGGGGAGCCGGGGCTCGAACCGGGATCCTTACGCCGGTCCGCTCTCGCTCTCACTCTCGCTCTCGCTCTCACTCTCGCTCTCTAGGGTAGGTCACTTGGTGATAACCCATATGCTAGAGAGCCTGAGTTTCATCACCAACACTGTAAGTAATCTTCTACTTCTTATCATTGAAAGTTTCTACTAATTTAAACAGTCCTGCCTTGTATTATTCTGAATCAGTAAGTCCTTGCTCTTCTCTAAAGGCCAGAATGTATATCATAGCATTCGAAAGCTAAATTTCATTTATTTAAAAAAAAAAACTTGACTAGAGGTAAGATTAATATTCAAATAAATTTCGAAAATATAAATTAGAACCTAAAGATACAAAAATTAAAAAAAAAAAGAATGTAATAGCAGTATCGCTATGTATTTTCCACACCAGGTCAAGAAAACAAATGGCAGTATTTTAAAGATTCAAACACACAAAAAGAATGGTGCACTGTGGTAACCTTAACTTCGGATTCTCCTCCTGGCATATGCAAATACAGACTAATTATTTAATTAAGAGAACTAAGAGAACAGCAAGTCAACTGCAGAGCTCATGTGTACATTTTACCTCTGCCTAAGTGCCTTTTATATGGTAATTACTTTGCATTTTCCAAATTCAATTACCCATTTTCTAAATTCAATAACTAAATTAGCCTATGGATGCCCACCTTTTACTGACAAACCTACTGAGTAACCAAATATTAGAGAAGTGTAACAGGATGTTTCCATTCCATGAGTCACAGTACACATTTAATGTCCTCCCTCTGGTATTACTTCTGAAAAAAAATCTTAACTACAGAAACATCAATAGCTGATTACTGTGTATTCACTATATGCCAATCTAGGAACCATATAGTATAGAGCTCATATATTCTCATAGCAGCTATAGGGATTAATATTGTCTCCACTTATTATAGATTAAAAAAAAAAGGTGGGAGGTAGGAAATTTTTTCTCACATCAGAAATAATCAGATTATGATGACAGAGGACCTAGTGGAGGTTGTATTGTTATGTGGAAAACTGAGAAATGTTATGCATGTACAAACTATTGTATTTACTGTCAAATGCAAAACATTAATCCCCCAATAAAGGGGGGGGGAAGAAAAAGAAAGAAAGAATTAGATTGAAAAATCTAGACCAGGAGAACCTGGAAAACAGCAAAGCTGTTTATGCAACACACCTGCATGCCTGAGGCCCCAATGGCCCCAGGTTGGTACCACCTTAGATTTCCTCAGTACCACTTCTCTACTAGAAATCAGCTCACTTAGCACTTTTATAAGCAAATTAATCTTCCTAAATTGGGTAGATGGTGGGGTAAATAGCAACAGTCTTCATTGAACACTGAGAATACCTTTCCCTCTTCATCACATGGAGTGTGGATCTGGAAATAGTCCTTTGTGTTACAGGCAGGGCGCTTCATACACTCACTGGATCCTTCCTCTGCAACAGAAAAAAAAAAAGTGCATTTCAGAAATGAGTTGTTTCTATTCTGACTCTAAAAGAAGGCATAAATAAAAATAGTCCTATAAACACAAAGCTAAAACAGGAGATGGATCACATACATGACAGAAAACAAGACTGACCATATGCAGACTCAGGCTCAAGCAGTCCCTGAGCACTACACAAGAGCACCAAGCACAGAGAAGCATATAAACAGTGCAGTGGTGTCTCTCTCTCCTCTCTGTGTCTTCTCATCTCTCCCTCAACTCTCCAGTCTCTGACTCTATCTGATACTGAAAGAGAAAAGAAGAAATAGACTACAAACAACAGTGAAGTTGCACAGGCATATAAAGCCCCAGAAAAAGAAGAAAGGGGAAAAAAGCCTACGTATATTTTATCTAGTATAATAGATATTTCTATATACTTGAAACACAAGATTTTTTTTTATCAAAAGACACTATCACTAAACATTGTAAATTTGGAATAAACATAAAGTCTACAGTTATATCTCTATGACAATAATAATACGAAAGTGCAACACAAATTGTTTTAAATTAGCATAGACCTATCCAAAGCTGTTATTCATAAAATATGAAACTTTTTTAAAAATGTGAAAGGAAAAGTCATGCAGAAAGATTTAAATCCCATTTATCCACTTCACATTGGTTCCCCTTAACACTTTGGTTTCTGACCCACTGTTCCCTTCATATACTGTGTGGTTTCTGACTATACGCAGGATAAATATAAGTTGAGAAAGAAAAGAACAAGAAGAATAAACTAGGTAAACTCATCTAACCTGAAAAATGGGAGTCCTCTGCACACTTGATGCATTCTTTTGCACCCTTCTCAGAATAAGTGTTTCTGGGACAAATTTGGCAGTTGAATGACCCTGGTTTATTACTGAAGGTGCCTGGTTTACATGGAAAGCACTCTGATGTATATGCCACACCTGTGTGGTGATGAGGAACAGAGCATTCAGGGGAGGATTCAGTAACATTAACAAGTCATCCTTCCTGGTGCTTCAACCCAGAAGTGAGAGAGAGAGATATTAACAGTAAGCTCTTCATCTTATTAATCAACACCAAGGAAGGGCCTACGGTGTGCTAGGAATAGTTATAAGACACTGAATTAAACATAATAGTAGAGCAAGCACTTAAACAAGAGAATAATATTTGATAGGCATAGACATTGTCAAACACCTCCACTAACTCAGAAGTGGGATAGACTCTAAGATCCCTCCAAGTCTATAAATCCACCCTTCTCTGATGTTTGTGGCTACCTATTTTTTAAATTTTTATTTATAAAATGGAAATATTGACATGACTATAGGGTAAGAGGGGTACATTTCCACACAATTTCCTCCACCAGAGCTCCGTATCCAATCCCCTCCCTTGATAACTTCCCTATTCTTTATCCCTCTGGGAGTATTTTCTTTTTTACTCCCACTACTTACTAAATCAAGGATAAAACTGAACAAACCCTTAAAGGGTTTGAGGGTTTTTTTAAATTTTATTAGTGATTTAATAATGATTAACTAGATTGCAAAATGAGAGAGGTTCATACAATTCCACACAGTTCCCAACACCAGAGTTCCGTGTTCCCTTTTTTCTGGTTTGTAATACCAGTTTTTGCCAGCAGAGGCCTCTATAACTAATGGGTTATGTCACAGGAATAAGCACACTTGGAAAATATTAAAATACAAACCAAACTAGCAAAGGAGAATCACTGCTTTAATTAAAAGTAGTCCTAATTGAGAATGAACTAAGCCAGGGTTTTCCCTATCTTAGGTAAGGGAAAAGGTCCAGAGAAGTATAAGAGGTTTAGGAGACAAGGATATTTATCTTATTATTTTTATGAACATAGCAGTAATCTGGGTAAACTCTATACTTGGAACAATGGAATTTCTTAAATGGTTAGTTGACTCTTATCAATAAATATTCTTTTGTTTTATTCAAAGATACATAAAGTTGTTATCAATTTTACTTTTTCACATAGATAAGTAATTCAGTTTATGCATATGAGAGAGAGAAGGCAGTAAAGAGGGAAGCAGGAAGCAGGGAAGAGGGAGAAAACTCAAGCAAAATGACAGAAATAAAACCAGGCTGCTAGACCCTGTGTAGTTTTATGACTGAAGCCTAACTCTTTTTTCCTTCCTAACTCAATTGCTCTTGACTCAGCTACACCAACAATTCAATCAGTATTTTAACTCAGTACTAACTACGATAGGTAATTACTAAAACAGATTTCTATGAATTACCTTCAATTGTGATATTTTTTACCAACACTGGCTTGACCACCTTAGATCCCATAAGGATGCCTGTAGTTCTCCAGTATAATATATTTGTGCCTGATTTCAGCATTACCTGTGAAGAAAAATACAAATCACTCAAGTCAAGATAAGTCTTACTGTTGAAGTTTCTGATCCCAGACTTCTTAATACTTGTCCCTGAAAATACTACTGATAGTTATCCTTGCATCTATTTTTGCAAATTATACATAAAGCCTGAGATTTTTCTTGTCCCCCAGGCTAAGAAAGAAGGCTGTATTGCCACATGTGAGGCACCCATAATCTGATGTCTGGCTGCAGCTCTGAGGGTCTGCAGTTTATGCATGGGATAACTGGAATAAACTCAACATCTTATGGCATCAGTTGAATGTACCTAATATAATGACATTATATTGACATTATAATGACATTCAGACAAGGGTAAGCACCCTTACCCTGATGTTTTTTCCCCCTTAGAAATGTATTCTAATCTTTATCTTAGTGATGTATACTTGTATCTTAACATTTATTCCTAATGTATATTTTATTTTTAAAAAGATCATTAATCTTCCTCATTCCTTTTTGATGTAATGCATAATTTTACAAGTAAATACTTCTGGAAGCTTGGGATAGATGGGCGCAACTTGACACTGTCCCAACTCAGGATATGCTGTGTGTCCCACCTGACCTCTTTTCTTTTGATCATCTGTATCGTGACTGGCTGTGGTTATTCTCTCTCCAATCTGGGATGTGTCTAATCACAGGGCCCAGGCAACTGGCTAAGTTCCCACCCGTGCACCCCCATACTTACTACTTCCAATCATCCCTATAAGCTAATCTTTTTTTATACTTTCCAGTACAGTATAATGAAACATTATTACTTTGAAACCAACAAATTCAGATCTGAACTCTGCTGAAGTTCCCATATTTCTTGTTTATGTCATCATAGAAAGAAAGCTGGAACATGAGAAAGGGAAGGTATCTATGAAAAGAAAGAGATACATAGGAAGAAAATACCTAGAAAGAGCTAGAGTCCATGAAACATAAAAATAATTTTCTTCCTTAACTGTAAATTTTCCAAATTAGTGAGTTCACTTTCTTTTCTTAAAATAGAAAAAAAAAAATGCAGGTTAAGGAACAGAAGAACAAGAATGGGGATGGTTGGAAAAGAGAGGAACAAGAGGCCAAGTGGTAGCACACCAGATTGAGTGCACACATTACAGTGTGCAAGGACCCAGGTTCAAGCCACTGGTCCTCACCTGTAGGAGGGAAGCTTCATAAGCAGAAAAGCTATTCTACAGATCTTTCTCTCACTCTCACCCCTCCCCCTTCTCTCTTTGCCCCCACCTCTTAATTTCTCTGTCTCAATCCAAAATAGGGGAGTGAGAAAAAGAATAAAATAGAAAAAGGAAAGGAAAGAAAAGAGATAAACAAAGAAAGACTTACAGAATGAGAGCCCCATTCTCCATTGTCCGTGAGCTTTACCCACTTGTCTGCGGTGGTGTCCATCTCCTGGCACTGATCATTTTGAATCTGAATATTAAACACAAGGGTCCTAGTAAACCTTCTTCAACAGTGGTTTTAATTAAATTTGTTACTCTCCACAGGATAGGTTGCAAAAACTCTGCTCTTTCTTTCAATATGTACTAAACAATGCCCATGAGTAATTTTCAAAAAATAAACATGTCAAGATCTCTGCATATGAATGAGCAGTTCTAACTAAACCACCATTATTGCAATATAAAAACTAATCCACTAAGAATTAGGAAGGTGGGAAGGGTAGAGGGAAGGAAAGAAGAGAGCAATAAATAGTAGAAATTCAGAAAAAAAAAAAAACAGAAAAAAATCATTTAGAAATTCTGCTCATCTTACCAAAAAAAATGTAAAAGCTTACATTCACCAGGAAATATATAAATTGACTTTTTGTATAAAATAAACATGCATTTTAAAATACTGGAGGCAACAAAACTTAATTTATAAGTAAATGATGCCTGCTTCAGTTTCAGTGTCCCAGGGCTTAATCCAAATGCATAAGAAACCACAGTGGAAGTCAAAGCCCCCAAGTTGTATTTGGTATAAATGTCAACCATTTGCCAAATCAATTCAAATGACTGTGATTAATAGCTTCAGTACCAAACACTTAGTACCTTCTAATTATTACAGTATCTAGTGACTGGAAAACTAATTTTTCAGATCTTAAAAACCTGGAATATAGAGACATAAAATAGGCCACTATTAAAATAACGCAAAAGAGTCAGCAACAGAGCAGAATTAAAATTAGATCACCTAGACCTCTGATAGATCCTTCTCTCCACCATTACAGGTCACTTCCATCACGGATGTTATCATAATCCTTCTCATGGGTCACTCCAGGAACTTGTCCCTCCCTATAAAGTAGCAATGGTAGGCACTAACCCATTTTCCAAAGGGAGGCTGGGTCATCCTACCAGGCCGTTGGAGGAAAACTGGTCCTGAAATGAGTGCAGCCTAGAATGTTCCCAGCTGTGATCATGAACTGCATGTGAGCCCAGACCAACAGGGACTCAGAGGTTAGATAAGCTCCTGTGCTAAATATAAATATATATGGGCCCTGGGACGGGTGGATGGGGTAAACAGATAATTTTATTCATAGATTTTCTTCATGTTTGGGAACTACTCTCTACCCTAATCCAGCTTTGTATTTCTGTTCTCAACTCTAACACCATTTTCCCAGGCAGTATTTTTGTCGAACTTCATGTTAGCTATCAAACTCAAGCAAAAACTATGCAAGTCATGGGTGCCTAGGAACATACCTAAAATACACTGATTCTTTCCACCCTAAGATCCCTATTCTCATCTCCTTGATTCCTTCGTT
Organism: Erinaceus europaeus; assembly: GCF_950295315.1. Taxonomy (NCBI): domain Eukaryota; kingdom Metazoa; phylum Chordata; class Mammalia; order Eulipotyphla; family Erinaceidae; genus Erinaceus; species Erinaceus europaeus. The sequence continues at coordinate 60,607,040 of NC_080169.1, read as the reverse complement.
TTAGGTCCTGTTCATTAATCATTTTGTCCTGCTTTATATCTCACTGCCTTTTAGCCACCAAGTTGTAGATGCTATCATGATTCTATCCTGACTTCCCTGGGCAGACAACCTCACCAGTGTCATCCTGGAACTTCACCTTTCCAGACTCCTACCCGACTAGGGAGAAGCACAAACAGGCTGGAGATATGGATTGACCTGCTAACATACATGTCCAGCAGAGAAGCAATTACAAAAGCCAGAACTCCCACCTTTTGTACCCCAAAAAGAATTTTAGTTCATACTCCCAGAGGGGAAAAAATGATAGAGGAAGATAACCAGAGGGAGTTTAACTTCATCAGAACATGGAGAGAAAACAGGAAAAAAGGAAGGACATTCAGAAATAGTAAAAGGTATAGTTGTGACTTAGAAAGAAGAAAAGGCATGACCTTAGGGAAAAAAAGGACAAATACATACATATAGATAGATAGATAGATAGATAGATAGATAGATAGATACAGAAATAATAGTCAATCCATATCTGCATCCTTGAGAGAACTACTATAGATTTCAGTGGAGGTAGTGAGGATATAAAACTCTGGTGATGGCAATGGTACAGAATTATACCCCTGATTTTGTAAATCAACATTGTCACTGATAAAAGATATAGTCCAGGTCCCCTGAGATAGAGCATAGGTTCACCCGTGCCCATAAACTAGGGGGAAAAACATATACCTGAAAGCAGAAGTACACAAGAGCATGCAGGGAATACCCCCAACACTTCATCTGCACTATTACAGTCTTTAGGTCCATGATTGTTCAACAATTTGTTTGGCTTTGTATGTTAACTCTCTTTTCAGCCACCAGGTTCCGGATGCCAGCAGGATGCTGACCAGACTTCCCTGGACAAACGACCCCATCAATGTGTACTAGAGCTCCACTTCCTTAGAGCCCCACCCTACTAGGGAAAGAGAGAGACAGATTGGGAATATGGATCGACCAGTCAACGCCCATGTTCAGCGGGGAAGCAATTACAGAAGCCAGACCTTCCACCCTCTGCAACCCACAACGACCCTGGATCCATACTCCCAGAGAGATAGAGAGTGGGAAGGCTATCAGGGGAGGGGGTGGGATGTGTAGATTGGGTTTTGGGAATTGTGCAGAATTGTACCCCTCTTATTCTATGGTTTTGTTAATGTCTTCTTTCTTAAATAAAAATAAATAAATAAATAATTTAAAAAATAAGATCTATCATTTATACACTTAGACTTTCTATAAAAGTGGTTATTTTCCTCTCCCCCTTTCTTCATTCTTTCCTTTTTTCTTCTTTATTTTAGATAGCCACAGAGTGACAGAGATCACAGCATCAAAGCTTCCTTGCAAGTGGTGGAGAGCTCAAATCTGGGTTGAGCACATAGCAAAGCAGTACACTATCTAAGTGAGCCATCTCACTGGCCCAGTAGCCATTTCTTTCTTCTCTAAACCATTTTGCCACTTTGTTCATACCTCTGACTAGCTCATAATTTAAAATGTTCTCCAAAAGACAAAATTCCTGAAGACTTCGACAGAAAAACATATCCAAATACCAATGTTAGCTGAGAGAGAGAGAGAGTATGTGTGTGTGTGTGTGTGTATGTGTGTTTCTGTCTCTCCTTTCTTTTTTCCTTTATTAGGAGAATTAGTGGTTTACAGTTGACAGTAAAATACAGTAGTTTGTATTTGTGTAATATTTCTCTATTTTCCACAGGCTAGGAGTACTTTGATCATTTGTCATGCATATGTATTATAAAACATATTGCCTATTTTAATGCACACGTAAAGCTATTTTTAGGTGAATATATCTGTTGGTGGTCAGTGTTTGGATAAGCTAAAACCTTTTGTTTTCTAGCTATAATCAGTCAATTTCCTGACATTCAGGATACCTGAGTTGTTATTCATTGTAAAAGCACCTAATAAAATTAAAGCTTTGTTCCAGTTACTTATCCCCTAAAGGTTCCAGTTTCATCATCTTTATAAAAAATAGAAGAATGAAAGTTCCACTTAGTTCTAAATATAAATGCTTTATGGCTTTAAATTTCTACCCTGAGAGCTGAGAAAAAATCAATAAAATAGGAAACATGAATTTGCCATCCCTTTTTAGTCTGTAGCTATAATAGCAAACATATCATTAAAAGGAAGTAATGACTGGGACACAGTCTTTTGGTGGTGGGAATGGGGTTTATGTACACTTCTATTAAAGTGTAGACATATAAACCACTATTCAATTAATATGAGAGGGGAAAAATTGATCATATGTCTAGAACTTCTTAAAATACAGACTGAGTCTTTTTAATACATAGGCTATCTTTGATATGTTGACTCTCTCAAAAGCCTAGACCAGGGAGAACAGAAGCAACTGGTAGTACAGCTATATACAAGATGATGGGTATTATACCCCAAACCCTAACAAAGGGACTTGTCAAAATTAACCCAATCACCAAATAATGTGATGATAATAATAACTATCCATTGTCTTCTTGAACCCTAAGACAGCAGGAACCTCACATTTCCACTACAGAGCCTATATTTCCCCCAGTCCTGGAACCTTAGGGTGGGGCCCACTTTCCCGCATGCTTCTCTCAATTCAAATAAAATAATATTGCATCTGCGGATCGCAACCCAATCAATGCAACGAGTGCCACCCCAGCATGCTTCACTTTAGACTGTGTCAAGAGACTTCAGGTGTGGAATGACAACCCTTCGGGTTCATCACTCAGGTGAGACCTTTCCTTTCATAGTATTCTCTAATTCCATTCCAGGTGTTCCACTCCCCAATAAAGTCCCCAAATCTAGATATAGTCCAGGTCCCCTGAGATAGAGCATATGTTCACACGTGCCCATAAGCTAGGGAAAAATATATACGTGAAAGCTGAAGTACACAAGAGCCTGCCAAGAAATACCTCCCAACACTTCATCTGCACTATTCCAGTCTTTAAGTCCATGGTCATTCAACAATTTATTTGGCTTTGTATGTTAACTCTCTTTTCAGCCACCAGGTTCCAGATGCCAGCACAATGCGGACACTTCCCTGGACAGACAACCCCACCAATGTGTACTGGAGCTCCACTTCCCCAGAGACTCACCCTACTAGGGAAAGAGACAGGCAGACTGGGAGTATGGATCGACCAGTCAATGCCCATGTTCATCGGGGAAGCAATTACAGAAGCCAGACCTCCCACCTTCTGCAATCCACAATGGACCCTGGGTCCATACTCCCAGAGGGATAGAGAATGGGAAAGCTATCAGGGGAGGGGATGGGATATGAAGTTCAGGTGGTGGGAATCATGTGGAACTGTACCCCTCTTATCCTATGGTTTTGTTAATGTCTCCTTTCTTAAATAAAAAAAAAAAAAGGAAGTAACGATAGCTCTCAAAAGACTTACTCAAGAATGAAAAACTGTTTATTCTAACAATTATGTAATTATTTTGCTTTATAATTTTGTTTATTTTTAGTAAACTATCAAACTCCTATTGCAAAAGAATACCACAGATTAAGAAATCACTCACTGTAGTGTTGCACAAATAAAGTGTAGCTTTAAAACCAAATCTCTGTGAAAGTTGCTTAACATCTTACCTCAAAGAATACTCAAGCTAAAAGCTTCCTTAGAAGCTTCTTACAAACACTTTACAGTGCACTTTACAAAAGGGGATGCTGAGGGTCATAAAGTTAACTTAATTGTCCAATGACATGCAGCTACCAATTACAAAGGTGGGACCACCAACTGAAGCACTTACTTGAAATCCAAGGCTATCCTTTCATTAAAAAAAAAGTCTCCTCCTAGCAAACATTTGATTAAGAAATTTTCATTCTAGAGAGCAATGCAAATTTGTTTTAGAATTTTGAGTACTTTTTCCTGAAATGTGTGTTATTTATTTCCCAAAATATTTTGCAAGACATTTGTACAACCCACACTTTTTCTCTCTTATTTATATTTTTTTGGTAGAAGTCAGCCTGAGGCTTTACAAGTAAGTATTAAAGTACTGCCACAAACAAATATGTCATAAAACTAGAATAAATTTTTAAAAGAAATCAATCTGAAAACTTCTGAAGTATTTAAGTCAATACAAGTGTTCACTAGATTAGATAGAGTTTATACGAAATAGCTGTCATTTTAGATTTCAGTTTATTTTGCTTGATTATGATTTTATCATCTATTCAGAAAGCGCCTTAGTATCTTATTAGAGACAACTATTCCATGCATTGATTCCTCTAGGTTGTAATAAATGACAGAACCATAAGCATGTAGATATTTCTACTTCTAAAATGTTTCTATGAGTATATTTAATTAATTCAAATATACAAAGTTGCAGAAAAGAAAACATTTTTTATGAAAATTGAACTTGGTGAAGTCATATATTTAACAAAATGACATCTGTAGATATAAAAGAATTAAATCTTGAGGAAAATATTTTTCACACAAAAAGTTTACACCATATGCTCATCCAACTAAAAGTAAAAGAATTGGCCAAGTATTATACTATCAGATGAGGGTTTTTAAAAAAAGCAGTATTAATGAGAAAATTAAATTTTGAAAAAAAATTAACATGTTCTAGTATCAAAAGGCTTAGTTAATACAAAAAAAAATGAAGAGGAATACAAAGGTATGGGGACAACTAAATAAGATAAACTTTACATGAATATCCCTTAAAAAGTAAATTCAAAATATAAAAGGCCTTACAAAGAACTCAAAGAAGATGTTGTTGTCGACATACTGGTACTCAAAGAAGACATAACCTGACTTCTTGAGATGCACAGCATAGATCAAAGACACTGTACAGTCATCACGATTTGACTCTATGTAATTTCCACGAGGGATCCAAGAAGAACTGCAGAAACAAAACCAGAAGCACATTTTTCATGAGCATTCAGAAAGCTCTTCTGTTTAAGTATGTACAGTGCAGATACAAAAGTTCTTTCACTAAAAAAAAAAAAGTAAAGTAGATCTGATACATTACTGTAACTCAAAGGCTAATTCCTTTATTGGGGAAAAGGTTATGTCTAATAGCATGTAGCTTCTTAAATCTTGATATGTTTATGCAATTGAGCAGCTTGCTCTGAAATTATTTTCGACCAAAAAATCCAGTCACTATGTGGTCACTAATTTTAGAATTCTAGGTGAAATTATTTTCTCAAACAATATTTGAAGCACTATTTATAAATATATGTATATGAAAGTGATTCAGGAGACAGTTTCTTGCTACATTCCAAGAACTTGTCTTATAAAAGGTCCATTTCAAATAAGCCTAAGTAAAGTTGATGGCAACTAGACCTTTGATAGAAAACAGAATATAGTATAATCCAGATTTTGAGCTACAATGCCATACGCCTGAAATCATTGAAGTATAAAACAATACTACCTCAATAAAACCTAAAGAGAAAATAAATTATAAGAGATCTAAATAAAATATCACAGATTTCTGCAGACAGTAGGGGTATCCATCTGATTAAAATACTTACCTAATAAAATCTGGAAATTAGAAAATACATTGATGAACAAAATGTAGGTTATACATTTAACCCTAAGTTAATTTTTTAAAGTTAACCAATGGGTGGGGGGCAGGCAGTAGCACACCTGGTTAAAATCACAAAGTACCATACCCAGGTTTCAGCCCTCATTCCCTGCATACAGGGGGGATACTTCATAAGTGGTGAAGTAGTGCTGCAAGTATTTATCTTTCCCTCTCTCTCCTTCCTCCCCCCTCAATTTCTCTCTGTCCTGTTGAATAAATAAAATATAAATAAAGGGGAAAAAATCTTGGCTGCAGGGAGTTATGTATTCATGGCATAGCACTGAGCCACAGTGATGGCAATAAAAAAAAAAAGTTAACCAACATGAATATGATATGAATCTTAAGTTGATTATAAGGGGAAAAACAGAATGCTAACACAAATTAATATGGATTCTTCAGAATTAACTTTTAATTTGATTATATAGGCTATATAAGAAAGATTTGGGGAATGACCTTGCTTAAAAAAAGTTAAATGAAAGACTGAAACTTCCACATCTAAACGTAACTATCTAACTGAGACTGTATTTGCTCATTCTCTTTTTTTTTTTTTTTTTTGTTACCAGAGCACTGCTCAGCTCTGGATTGTGGTGGTGCAGGGGATTGAACCTGGGATTTTGGAGCCTCAGGCATGAGAATCTGTTTGCATAACCATTATGCTATCTACCCCTGCCCGCTCATTCTCTTTTAACAATTGATCAAATTAAACAAAATACATGAGGCATTTGCAAGTACTGACAACACTCTATGCAGGCATGAGATCCTTGAGAACTGGGAAAGTCTTAGGTAACATTTCCTCTCCTCTTCCTGCCCATTATTCAGGATGCTTTCCAGACTAAGGCATTGAGAGACAACACCCAAGCAGAGAACAGTAATCTTACTAAGCTGAGGAGCACAGATAAGTACTTAGGGTAACTTATAAATTGTTAATTTTCAGTCCAGAGAATGAGAAAAGAAAAAAGAAAACCAAAAACAAGGGCTCCAAGTTCATGCAGTGTCTCTCCAGATCCTTGGCTAGGGGTTGAAGTATATAATCCTTGCAGTCAATGCAAATCTAAGTTCACCAAAACAAAATTCTGAGGCCTGCTGCATCATCCTACTTGTACCTTCCTCTAAAGATACACACACACACACACACACACACACACACACACACACACACACACGCAGTATGCACACAAGTGAGGAAAAATCCCATTTATGATTTGTCATGCCACAACCCTATATACTTACTGTGCATTATCAGAAAAGTAAAAAAAATGTCAATTGGCAACTAGTCAGCAAGAGGGATGGAAGAGGTAGGAAGTATAACAACACATCTTTTAACACAACTAAACAATTCCTAGTATATTTAACTCTAGGTAAAACATTTGAATTCCTGAGAAGCTATCCTTGTTAAAAGGCAAAAGCCTAAAATTTAATTCTCCTAAACAAGGTCATTTGAAAGGAAATATTACAGTCGTTACAAGAGAATAGAAAGGGTTACAGATGAATGAATAATTATGGCTTGGTTTTTTCTTTTTGTTTTTGTTTTTAACTAAAAAAATTCAACATTCCTTGAGCTACTGACATAGGTGAAGCTAATTATCATGTGTGCGTCTATCTGTGAGTGTGTATGTGTGTGTGTGTGTGTGTGTGTGTGTGTGTGTGTGTGTGTAGTAACTAAGCAAAAGAACATTCCACTATAGGTATTTAACCCACTCCCTCTTAGTGGAGATAATCAAGTATCTAAATGAAGGTTACATGTTCTTTCATTGAAAAAGAAAAAGAACTATGAAAGTATCTATTAAAAAATAATTACGGAAATATTTGTTAAAAAAAACACTGATTTGACTGTAGTTATATTATTAGAAAACAAATTGTTCTACTAATATTTTACTGATATTTTTTACACACAGTATCTATTACATCTTAAAGTTATTTTTTACTGCTATTATCTACTATTATTACTGATTATTACCATGGCTTCACTGTTCTGGGTTGTTGTTGTTGTTGTTGATAGAAAGAGAGACAGAGAAGACTGGGAAAACAGCATAGTGGTTATGCAGAAGACTGTCATGCCTGAAGTTCTTAGGTCCCAGGTTCAATCCCCAGCACCACCATAAGCCAGATATAACTAGTTGTCTGCTATCTCTCTATATCTCTCTCTCTCACTCACTCGCTTTTGCTTTCACTCTCGCTCTCTCTCTAGCTCTCCATCAAAGTACATAAATAAATAAATCATAAAAACAAAGAAAAAGAAACAGGGATAGACAGAAAGAAACCATCACTTTGCAACCTCCCTCAGTGTGGCAAGGCTTGAATTTAAGTCACATATATGATGAAGCAGGCACCTTTCTAGGTGAGCTACCTTGCTGGCCCAAGAACAATTATTTAAAGCTAATGAAAATTCAGTCACATTATTTGTAATAACACTCTCAAAAAGATCAGACTCTATAATTTGTTTTTCAATAATCCCTAACAGTACCCAAAAAATCCTCAATTGTTTTCTGGGAACAAATGACTATACCCGTCTCTGAGCATTCAGTTATGATTCAAAGAATCCTTTGGATTCTTACTTGTTACAGCCGTCTGGCCTACTGTCAGAAGGGCTGACCACAGTGTCCATGAACGTTGCAACGTTGGAAAATCCAGCTGGTAATTCATCCCATTCATCAAATTTGATGCCACTGCCCAAGGAGTAGGTACCTTCGCCACACTTACTGCATACCTGGTTCTTCATTTCTAGATACTCTCCAGAAGCACAGGAAAAAGCTGAAAGACAGAAGAAAATATACCGCATTAGTCTCTGCATGCCCCCCACCCTGGCAACAGCCCCTTCCCTTTATACTGTCCCCAGAATTATTTATAAAGATATGATCATGCCACCCCCTTATTAAAGCTATCCAGCTCCTTCCCTATATTACTACCTACAAATACTTCGCAACTGACCTCCAACTATGTTACCAGGCTCAGCTTGTGTCCCAACTTCCAATTATAACAAAATTATTAATCCTCAAAATATCTTATAGTCTTTCTTACTGTGATAGTCTTCTTTTGTGATACTAAACAAACTACTTGTTTACCTGGAAAACTTCCCTAATTAAGAGCAGTGGGGTTGGATGTAGTACAGCCGGTTAAGCGCACAGGGCATGAAGCTTAAGGACCGGCATAAGGATACCGGTTCCAGCCCCCAGCTCCCCACCTGCAGGGAGTCACTTTCACAGGCGGTGAGGCAGGTCTACAGGTATCTATCTTTCTCTCCCCTCTCTGTCTTCCCCTCCTTTCTCAATATCTCTCTGTTCTATCCAACCACAATATCAGTAACAACCACAACAACAATAAAACAAGGGCAACAAAGACATAAAAAGGCCTCCAGGAGCAGTAGATTCTTAGTGCAGGTACCGAGCTCCAGCAATATCCCTAGAGGAAAAAAAAAAAAAAAGTCCCTCTGTATAACAGGTCTCTCTGCCCTGACCAGTTGTACTTCTTCTTGTAATGCTTCCTCTAAAACACTTTATGTATATATAGAACATTTATCAGCTCGTACGAAACTCCAAGCTTCCAGGATAAAAGAACTATTTTTGGATTCCTAATTGTATCTGGAAAATACAAAGTCGAAAAACAAAGTTAATCTAGTGGGTAAGAACAATATATAAAGGAGATAACAGAAGGACAGTGCTTCACATACAACAGATAACCAAGTGAACACCTCTCTAAAACTCTGAACCCACCTGTTCAGTATTGACAACTCCAACCTAGTCAATTCCCCCAGCCTACAACTTATCACTGCTGTCACACTATATGCTAATTCTGAGAACTATACAGAAACAGCAGACATGAACAGTGTGAAGAACAGTTGACACAGTTACAGAGACAGATATTGCTGTTGTTGTTATAATTTTTTCAGCAATGCATACTATGGGTCCCTAGTGTGTGCCTCTGTACTCAAAGTGATATGAGTGGCCCAAACATAGCAAAGGGCTTTCTAATCCTTTAATCAGGATACTAAAGAAACAAAAACAAAATAAAACCTCCAAATTATCTGATGAAGAAAAACAATCTCCTAGCAGATAAAAAAGTAGCAAACTCACATCTAAGTAGTTTTCTCCTTCAGGATACAGTAGACATTCAGGAATAAATAAAAGCAAAATAATTTTGAAAAACTAATAATAGCAAAAAATGCACTTATCTACTATCTATCCACAGAATCTTTCTTTTTGTTGTTGTTTTTGTTGTATAAGACAGAGAGAAATTGTGAAAGGAGGAGAAGACAGAGAGGCAGAGAGAAAGATAGACACCTGCAGTTCTGCTTCGCTGCTTGTGAAGTGACCCCCTGTAGATGGGGCAGAATTTTTCTTTTTCAATAAGCTTAAGGTACTTTTCAATGCACTTCTTTCATATAAATTGGTAAACTGGAAAATAAAGTCTTAGGCAAAGAATACACTAACTATAAGATTGAGACTATCTTGGAGGTCTAGGGAGATAGTATAATGGTTATGGAAAAGATTCTCATGCCTGAGACTCAGAGATCTCAGGTTCAATTTCCAGGACCACCATAGCCAGAACATAGAAAAACAAATTGATAGATAGATATAGATGACAGATGATAAACATAGAGACAGGTAATCTTTCTGTGTCTCTCTCACTAAAGTAAATAAATAAAATATTTTTAAAAGAATATTTTGAGGGGAAGCAATTACAGAAGCCAGACCTTTTACCTTCTACTGCTGGGAAATTGTGCAGATGCAGTCACATCTGCCATGTTGTCCCCTCAGGCTACTTCTAGTTCCAGCGAGAGTTGGGACATTCTCGGAGTGCCTGTTCCTCCATGTTGTGCCCTCAGGGCATTGTCTATTTCCCCGCGATATTTGGAGTGCTTTGGTTACTCCTCCCCCCTCCCATTCTCACGAGAGTTATTATCCTATCCTGGAGTGCTATGGTTACTCCTCCCCCTTCCCATTCTTGTGAAAGCTACTCCTATAAAAGCCCTTTTTCTTCCGCACCTCGCTCTCTTGTCAGCACTTCACTTCGGTGTTCAGACGCAGGAAAGGTTACTGCATGAGGCAGCCATTTTCGCTACCTCCACGTGGCCCAACCTGTTTCTCTCACACCCAACTCTGAGGTGCCAGTGCAAATAAAGATTTGTGTTCCCTCTTCGCTCCGGACCTCCTCTCTCTCTTTTTCGCGGCACACAACAACATCTGGCGCCGGACGTGTCCCACACTCATGCCCAGCCTGAGGTCCAGAAAAGCCACCTAGACACAGGTAAGTGGCAGCCGCCTGACTCTGTGGCCCTGCGTTTCCCCCACCATGGGATGTTTTTCGTTTTATGAGGAGGTGTCCCAGACATTATCTCCTTCTCTCCTGGGACCGGTTCTCACTCTTAGAGACACTTTAATTTTCGCTACACCGTGGGTTCTCATAGCTATAATCGCCACTTACAAGATATGTACAACGTGGTCTGCCATGAGGATAAGCGACCTTGTCGCTGTAATACGAGAGTTAAAGCATATGTGCTTAAGACTTAGATGCCCTAAGCAATCAGCAGCTAGTCCAAAAACTTCCGTCCCCACAGACATGTACACATGTTCGGACGCTCCTCCTTTGAGCCCGCCCCCAGCTGCCACAGTTTCGGCTTCCCCTGAGGCTTCCGGTTCTCTAACCCTGCCTCCTGCTGATACCTCATCATTAAAAGACCCTGAGGTTTCTGTTTCGACCCCTCCCCCTGCTGATACCTCATCATTAAAAGACCCTGAGGTGGAATCCGCTTCGACCCCTCCCCCTGCTGATACCTCATCATTAAGAGACCTTGTGGTGGAGATACAGCAATTAAAGGATATGTTTTCAGCGTTTAGAGACCTTAAACCTTTTGCAGTCTGTTACAAGAGCTCCGTCCCCGTAGATACGTGCTCAGTTTCCCCTGTAGCCACTACGGCAGCTTCCACTTCTGTAACTCTTTCCCCCGCATCATCAGACCAAGTCCACACCTTCCCGGTAAATGTGGCCCCCAATAGACAAAACCCTCAGGTGTGGCACCCATACTCCTCCAAAGAGCTCAGAGAACCCAGACAAGCCGTGAAGGAGGACAGAATTACAGCTCCATGGAACAAGTCAACTTTAAGGAGTTTTTACAAGCATCTAAATACACCCCAGGACTGGAAAGACCTGGTTTGTGCTGCATTGTCAGACCCCCTCTATCTACAATGGAAGGCATGCTTCCGCGATGAATGCTCTAGACAATCGCAGGAAAATAGTAACAAACAGATAGCATGGAATTTTGATGCATTGTTTGGAGTAGGAGAGTTTGAAACTGGAACTCAGCAGGCAGAAGCCAAGTTTCCAACTTGAACAGGTATGCATCTACGCAACACAAGCATGGGAAAGGTTAACCCCAACCACAGTAGAGGACTCAGTCCCTATTATCTCTCTTCACCAAAACACTGATGAATCCTTAGCGAACTTCATCTCAAGGGTGAGGCAAACCTTAGAGACAAAGGTTTATAATCCTGAAATCCTCTCTTTCCTCCTGCGTTCTATTGTCTGGGATGGCATGATACCACAATTCCATCAGGCATGCCTTAGTCTTAAACACCTACACCCTGATAATTGGATTTTAGCGACACAGGAACTTACATCAGGCAATTATAGGGCACCTGCTACGACACAGGTTTATGCATTTACCCCACATAATCAAAATGGGGCCTGCTTTCAGTGCGGTCGCCAAGGGCACTGGTGTAACCAATGTCCAGATAAGCTGCAACCACGCCTCCAGTCAGGGCAACCACACCTCCAGTGAGGGCAACCCCGCCTCCAGTCAGGGCAACCCCACCTTCAGTCAGGGAGCCAAAAACCTCTGACAATTTGTCCCAGATGTCAAAAGGGTTTTCACTGGAAGAGTGTTGGTCCAAATTTCATAAAGATGGAACGCCCCTGAATGGTACAAATTCAGGGCCTGAAATTTTGTGGACCACTCCTGTTTTAGAATGTGGTCAACCTACTATGACAGTAAGGATTGGCAATATTCCTTTTAAATTTTTGATTGACACGGGGGCAGAAAAGACGATTTTAAGGCAAGCAGAGGTTCCCCAAAATTGGGAACTCCTCCCGGGACCCAATATACACAGGGTTGGAGGGGTGACCCAATCATTTCTCACACGAGATTCGCTCATGTGGGAAGACCCGGAAGGTTCTACCAGACACTTTTGCCCTCTGGTAGCTGATATTAGCACCAACCTACTGGGCAGGGATCTTCTGGAATGTCTTGATGTTAGGATATCCACAGATGCCTCTGCAGAGCGTAACACCCGCTCCTGCGAGACCAGATCTAATCAGCACCCCCCGATACTAACTGCCACTGTTCGTAGCCAAACTCCCCGCTTAGGCTGGCTTTCTAATAAGCCTGTCTGGGTAGAACAGAGGCCTTTACCTAGGGATAAGCTAGAAATTTTAAAGGAGCTCATGCAAGAGCAGTTGTCCTTGGGACACATTCGTCATTCTCAAAGCCCAGGGAATAATCCTATCTTTGTGATTAAAAAGCACTCATGTCTACGGCCATATCACCCTGAACACGCCCGATCTCGTCTGATCTCGGAAGCTAAAAGGCGCTCAGGAAAATGGCGCCTCCTCCAAGATCTCCGTGCGGTTAATAAAACCATGCAGGTCTGGGGCTCCCCCCAAAGGGGTTTGCCTCTTGCTTCTGCAATTCCCACAGGAATTCCAATCATAGCTATTGATATACAAGATTGTTTTTTCTCTATCCCCTTGCATCCGCAAGATTGTAAATGTTTTGCCTTTTCTGTAACTTCTATTAATAACGACAGCCCTGGGGATAGATTTGAATGGGTGGTGCTGCCCCAAGGCATGGCCTATAGTCCTACAATTTGTCAAGAGGCTGTTAAATCTGCCCTTTTTCCATATATCCATAAGGGCCTTAATGTTTTTCATTACATGGATGATGTATTAATATGGGGAAAATCAGATACAGATCTCTGTGCCCTACATGATTTTCTCATTCCTGCATTAAAGAAAAGCGGCCTTAATGTGGCTCCTGAGAAGATAGAGCTAATTCCTCCAATATCTTTCTTAGGTTCAGAGATTTCTCTAACACAAATTCGTCCCTTAAAACCTAGTGTTACTTTTCCTTCTAACCTCACTCTTGCTTCTTGACAAAGTTTTCTTGGAAATTTAAATTGGCTTAGGCAGTATCTTTATCTGCCTACAAGCTGCCTCCAACCACTGTTTGTCCTGTTGAAAGGAAACAAACAGCCCTCGTCAAAACATAGGTTAACTCCCGAGGCCTCCTCGGCACTGGAAAGGGTTAACCAGGCCCGCCAGGACATGCACTTTGTTCGATTCTCCCCCTCCTCTCCGGTAAACCTTCTAATCTTTAACTCCACTCCCACAGTAGTAGGGGCATTGTGGCAGAACCATGGGGTTCTCAAGTGGCTTCACATGCCAGTAGGCGGAGCTCCAAGACTCCTCACTGAGATAGATGCATTAGCCTTCATGGTTCACCAAGGAAGAAATAGGTCTGTGAAGGTTTAGGGAAAGAACCAGATTTAATTATTCTGCCCTTTTCTCTCACAGATATACAGTGGCTCATACGCCATCATTGCCGCTTTGCCATAAGCTTCGTAGGGTTTCCAGGACAAATAGATAACCATTTTCCTCCTAATAAATTGATAGCTTCTTTACCACTTTTGCCCCTACTAGCACCTAAACTTTTCTCTCGAGATCCCATTCCTTCTGCTCCTACAGTCTTCACTGATGGTGGGAAAAAGGGAGCTGCTGCCCTTATATATTATCCGGACAAACAACCCCCTAAACCTCACTTTACTGAGCTTCCTGAGAATTCCCCTCAGTACAAAGAACTTTATGCTGTTTTCCTTGAATTAAAAGCTGTACCAGAATCCTTCAACCTTTTTTCTGACAGTGTGTATACTGTTAACTTACTTCCATGGCTTGCTCGTTCCTATGTGAAAATTGATGACAACCCACTTTCCCCTCTCTTGATTCAAATCGCCTCTATGCTCTCTTCTCGAACCCAACCACTATATATTCAGCACCTTCGTTCCCACAGCCCTCTTCCTGGTTCCCTGTCTGAAGGGAATGCTGCATCTGACCACCTTTCCTCCACAGGAGCTCTCCTAGTCTCTGTCTCTGATCCTGCTGATTTCCATTCTCTAACCCATGTTAATCTTAAAGGCCTTCGAGCTCGATTTCCTGATGTTCCTTTACCACAGTTAAAACATATCCTAGCTACATGCTCTTCCTGTGCAAGTCTCATAAAAACACCTGCTATTCAAACTCTTGGGGTTAACCCCCGAGGCTTAAAAGCCAATGCTATTTGGCAAACTGATGTCACCCACATACCAAACTTTGGCAAACAAAAATATGTGTTTGTCTTAATTGATACATTTTCTAAATTTATGTTGGCGACAGCTCAGACAGGAGAAAGCTCTAAAAAGCTTATAAGCCATATGCTCTCCCGTTTTGCTGTGATAGGCTTACCTCTTCAACTGAAAACTGACAATGGACCTGCGTTTACCAGCACCCAATTTAAAGATTTTTGTTCCCTCTGGAACATTACTCATACCACAGACATTCCCTATAATCCACAGGGACAAGGCATTGTCGAGAGGGCCCATCAAACCCTTAAGGCTCAATTAAATAAAGATAAAGGAGAAATTTGCCCCCCTAATATCCAGCTAGCAAAAGCCTTAAATACGTTAAATCTCTTTAATATTTACAATAACTCGGACTTACCTCCTATTATTCTTCACTGGCAAACACCATCTACTCTCCCATCTATTAAGGTCAAATGGAAAGTCCCACTTGATACAATTTGGAAAGGGCCTGACCCCCTATTGACCATGGGAAGAGGTTTTGCATGCATTTTCCCACATTATTACTCTAAACCTGTCTGGGTTTCTGCCTGCCATATCTGACAATACCCTCATGATGGCACTGTTATCCCTGAAGAACAAGAAATACAAGAGGACTAGCCGCAGGATACATCCCAGGATCCATAATATGACATGGCAGAACCCACAAAAGTTGGCTCACAGAGCCCTCTCTCCTACCCTTTCCCTGAATGTCTTATGTTATGACTGGCCAGTTGTGTTTTGTGAGTGAGTGTGTAGAATGACCAAAAATTTTTGCATGACCCATCTGCACAGAGTACTCTATAAGGTAATTTTTGCTGCACTACACATGTCTGTAGGTGAGTGTGAAAGTATATATATGTTTTGATTTTGGGGTGGCAAATACATTTTGACAAGTAAGTGAATTTTAAATTGAGGGACTGTGGATAATGAGGATTGACTACATTTACAACAGACAACATAGTAGAGGGAGAATGAATACCATACCTGTTCACCAGATAAGGAAACTGAAACCTAGAACAGAGGTGGAGAACACCTGAGCCATATATGGCACTCAGCATCATTTGGTCTGATCCTGGCAAGGCAAACTACAGGCAGGATTTGAAATTCAATAAACCCAGGTACTTTTTTTCCCCCACACTAACATTAAGCACTATTTTAAAATATTTGTAAAACATTAATTCCCCAATAAAGAAATAAAAATATATCATTTATTTTTATAATTTTTTATTTATTTTCCCTTTTGTTGCCCTTTTTATTGTTGTTATAGGTATTGTTGTTGTTGTTGATATATATTAATATATATGTTGTTGTTATTGATATACATATCTTCATTGTTAGGACAGAGAGAAATGGAGAGAGGAGGGGAAGACAGAGAGGGGGAGAGAAAGATAGACACCTGCAGACCTGCTTCACTGCCTGTGAAGCGACTCCCCTGCAGTTGGGGAACTGGGGGCTCAAATGGGATCCTTACACCGATCCTTGTGCTTACCCCCCTGCTCTATCACCCGACTCCCTTATTTTTATAATTTTATTGGGGGAACTAATGGTTTATAGTACAGTTATCGACACATAGGTGCAGCTTCTCATTTCTCCATGGTAGATACCTACAGAACTTGGGTCCTTTTCTACCATTATGCACCATAACCCCAACATCTTTTCCCCTCCTTCTCCCCCAAAGTATTTTTTGTGTGTGTGTTAAACATCCCACCTAGTCCAAATTTCACTTTGTGTTTTCTGTTTCTGAGCTCTACCTATAAATGAGATTACCTGGCATTTGCCCTCTTTTTGGCTTATCTTATTTAACAAAATTCCTTCAAATTCTATACAAGAAGAGGCAAAGGAGATGCCACCATTATTTTAGTAGTATTTCAATGTGTATGTAGTACTTCATTGTGTCCGTATTTCATTGAGTGTTTCATTGTGTGTGTATTAAGTAGTATTTCATTGTGTATGTATTAGGTGCTAATTCTTAAGTTGCTAATTTTGTATGATTTGTGAATGACATTATAAATATCCAGATGACTCTTGGCAGAAAAAAAGGTTCCTGACTCCTGGCCTAGAAAAATGAAGTAACTTGGGAGCCTAGCTATGGCATAGCAAGTTAAGCTCACATAGCATGAAGCACAAGGACCAGCATAAGGTTTCCGGTTCTAGCTCCCGGCTTCCCACCTGCAAGGGGTTCGCTTCACATTTAACTGGGGTATCTTGTCTTGCCACCATAATCCATGCCTTTGTCAGCCAACAATTTAAAGATGTTTCCCTTTATAACATCACCCATGCCACGGACATCCTTTACTACCCCCAAAGACAAATGGATGTTGAGAAGGCCCACCAAACACCTAGGCTCATGATTGTTCAACAGTTTTTTTGGCTTTGTATATTAACTCTCTTTTCAGCGATCAGGCTCCAGATGCTAGCATGATGCCAACCAGACTTCCCTGGATAGACAACCTCACCAATGTGTCCTGGAGCTCTGATTCCCTAAAACCTCACCCCACTAGGAAAGAGAGAGCTGGGAGTATGGATCAACCTGTCAACGCCCATGATCAGCGAAGAAGCAATTACAGAAGCCAGACCTTCCACCTTCTGCATCCCACAATGACCTTGGGTCCATACTCACAGAGGGTTAAAGAATAGGAAAGCTATCAAGGGAGGGGATGGGATATGGAGTTCTGGTGGTGGGAATTGTGTGGAGTTGTACCCCTCTTATCCTATGGTTTTGTCAGTGTTTCCTTTTTACAAATAAAATTTTTTTTAAAATTTCCAGCATGAGTTGAAATGTTGCTGACCATAAGTTCAATGTTAGTGAATCATCAATATATGTTAAATAAGATGCTGTTAATTTGAAACACATAAAACAACCTTATGTATTAACAGACTCTATGGACAGACAGTGACATGCAGTAATTTAACTTGCTTCCCTGGGGACAAGACTCAATATTTGATAATTATTATAATAGTTGTTATTATAAATAATGCAAAAGAGCAAGTAATCCCAACTGCGCTCATTATTATATTTCACATAACTCTTTATTTCCTGCTATGCAATGTTAATATTCATGAACATTAGAGTAATAACCATAGCCACATTTAATATTTCTTATGAATTTTTAACATATCATGCCTAAAATACAGTCACATAAAATTTTAGCAAGTTACTAACCTCCATAAGCCTCAATGTTCTCCATTGTAAAAGGAAAATTAATATCAGTTCAAAGAGTTTTAGGGGGCCACTACATAGATCACCTGGGAAAGTGCCTTCTCTGACATATAGAAGACCCAGGCTTGAGCCCAACCCCCAATGCACTGGGAAAAGTTTCAGTGCTATGGTGTCTTTCCTTCACCTCCTCTCTTTTTCTATGTAAAAAAGTTGGCCTGGAGCAGTTATAGTTCCAATGAAAACAAGAACAAACAAACAGACTGCAAATAAATGACATATTCCATATAAAATATTTAGTAGTGTGCCTATTATATAACACATAATAAATGCTAACTTCAATTTTTAATAATATAATTTATGGGTCTGAAACAGTAAGAATCTTATTACTGGACTGATGATTTTATAACACTTGAGAATAATTATTTAGTAAAATCTAGTCAAATGAATATTAGGACTTTAATAAAATATGAGAGTCAGAGTCTACAAGATTTACTTTCAAACTAGATTGAGGGATAATGGCACTCTCAGCAAATTAACATCTGAAAGAATCAAATTCAACCAAACCAGCTCTATAGAAGTTCTAAAGGTAATCTTACAAAAGCAAACACACACATAGAACATGCCAGATGCACATAAAATAGTGGCACTGAAATATTTCAAATCTGTAATTCCACTAAATATTAACTATCTAAACTCACCCATCAAAGGGTACAGAATAGGAATGTAGATCGAGAAACGCAACCCATCTATATACTCCCTGCAGAAGACCCTTGGCCCAACAGGAGAAGAATAGACTCAAAGTGAAAGGGTGGAAAACCATCTATCAAGGAAACAGATCTGAAATAAAGCATGGACAGCCATACTCACATCCAATACAATGGATTTCAAGATAATTAAAGCAATGAAAGATAAGTATGGACACTATACAATGTCCAGGGGGTCAGTCAACAAGTAAGAATTCAAAAACATGTAAAAAGCAGCAAAATATATAAAACAATTACTGAGAGATACCTGGAGATTACTGAGATTACTGGATAAAGAATAGGATAGTTTTCCAGTGAATGGGATGGGACACAAAACTCTGGTGGTGGGAACTCCATTGAATTACACTCCTATTATCTTACAATTTTATAAATCATTATTAAATCACTAATATAATTATTTATTTTTATAGATTTAATAATGATCAACATTTTTTTATTTATTCCCTTTTGTTGCCCTTGTTGTTTTATTGTTGTAGTTATTATTGTTGTCGTTGTTGGATAGGACAGAGAGAAATGGAGAGAGGAGGGGAAGACAAAGAGGAGGAGAGAAAGATAGACACCTGCAGACCTGCTTTACCACCTGTGAAGCGACTCCCCTGCAGGTGGGGAGCTGGGGTTCGAACCGGGATCCTTATGCCGGTCCTTGTGCTTTGCGCCACCTGCGCTTAACCCGCTGCGCTACATACAGCCCGACTCCCAACAATTTTTTTTAAACAAAGATATTTCCCACAGTGGTTTGCAGCCATATTTTATTATGGTTAAGATGAGAAAAATTTACTATTTTTATATGAGTTGAAAAAGAATAGCATTTAAACATGCCTATAGTTTACAATTCAAACAGTATGATTTCTAATTCCAGCAGTGCCACTTAGTCACATGAAATAATCACAGATCACTAATGCCAGTTCAGAAGTAGCAATAATAAAATTGTTGGAAAATTTTTACTATCACCAGGGATTCACTGCTCCAGTTTGACTTTATTTTCAGGCAGAAAGGGAGAAACAGAGAGAAAAAAACACCACAACATTGAAACTTCCCTCAATGTGGTGGGGGGCTGGACTGGAGCTTGGTTCATGAGCATGGCAAAGCAGGCATACTACACAGGTAAGCATTTGTTAGTCATAGAACCAAACTCCTAAAGTTAATCTGTTGATAACAGTCTTTAATTTTATTTAAGGTATAACAGTAAAGTTATTGGTCACACAAATATCATTCTTAGGTTCATATTTGCAAAGTAAATTGATAAAGAAAGAAGGAAAAATTTTTATCTCTTTTTATAAAAATGAAAGTGTAGGGGCTTCTGAAGGTGTGGCCATGGGGTAATAGCAGACACATACTTGGAGTGATACCAACTGCCAAACCTGACATAAGAGGAAGCAGATACACTAAATAGACCTATTACTAGTGCAACAATTGAAGCAGTAATCAATAGTCTTCCCAAGAACAAAAGTCCTTGTCCAGATGACTATGCTAATAAATTCTTTAAGATGTTCAAATAATAACTTATACCCATTCCCCTCAAATTCTTCCAGAAAATTGAAGACAAGCAAAAACTCCCAAACAAATTCTATGATGCTAATATCACTGTGATCCCTAAAGCAGGAAAGAACTCTACCAAAAAAATAAAACTGTATATCTATATCACTGACGAACAATGATGAAAGGTCTTCAACAAAATCTTGGCAAATTGAATCCAACAAAATGTTAACAAAATAACCTACCAAGACTAAATAGGATTCATCCTTGGAAAGCAGGAAAGGATCAACATTCACAAATCAATGAATGTAATATGCCACATCAACAAAAAAGATTTTTTAAAAAATCACTGGGAGTAAGGCAGTAGTGCAATGGGTTAAGCACACATGGCTGGAAGCGCAACGACCAGTATAAGGATCCCGGTTCCAGGCCTTGGCTCTCACCTGCAGGTGAGTCACTTCACAGGGGCGGTGAAGCAGGTCTGCAGGTGTCTGTCTTTCTCTCACCCTTTCTGTCTTCCCCTCCTCTCTCCATGTCTCTCTGTCCTAACAACAACATCAATAACAAAAACAATAATAACTACAACAGCAATAAAAAAACAAGGGCAACAAAAGGGAAAATAAATATAAATTTTTTTTAAATCACATGGTCATATAAATTGGTGCTGAAAAACATTTATGATAAAGACCCTTAAGAAATTAGGAGTAGATGGAAAATTCATCAGCATAATAAAAGATATATAAGCCAATGGCTAACATTATACTCAATGGGGAAAAAGCAGAAGGCTTTCTCCCTAAAACCAGGAACCAGACCAAAGATGTCTACTGTCACCACTCCTATTCAATGCTTATCAAAATCCTAATGATGTATTTCAAGGAAATTAAGCAACTATGTGTGGAACCATAAAAAAAAAAAAACATAGTCAAAGAACTCCTGAGGAAAAAGAAGACAAAGGCATCACACTCCCCTACTTCAAAGCAATAATAAATAAAACAGTATGGTACTGGAACAAAAATAGACAATTAGAATAATGAATAAGATATAGAGCCCAGAAATAAAGCCAAAGATATAAAGGCTCACCATATATGGCAAAGAGGCCAAAATTATCCAGTGAGAAAATAATATCTCTTCAACAAATGCTGCCAAGAGAACTGGGCAGTCACATGTAGAAAAATGAAACTAGACCATCACTTACCACCATATACCAAAATTAAATCAAAATGGGTCAAAAGCCCAGCTATTAGGCCTGAGAAAGTAAAGTAAACACAGAATATCAGTTAAATATTAACACTAAAGATGTATTCAGAAACTCAGCCCCATGGGCAAGAGAAACAAAACAAGATTAACTAACTTGAATGGCAGCAAATTATAAAGCTATAAATCAAAAGGAAGCTATGGTTTATACGCAGGTAAGAGAACCATAGCCAGATGCCAGGACCCTGAGATCCAAGGTGTCCCAGAGTTGAGTCAATTCATAGTTTATCTGAAGAGTCTGGAGGGACAGCACCTAGACACCTAAGATGAGAGACTGCCGGGTGTGCTGTGATCAAAACTCTCAATAGAGTATTTATTGATCAAAAGGAACAGGAAGATTAAAGATGCTTTTAGGTAAAACAATCCAGCAGCAACTGTCAAAGTGCAAATTACTTTCAAGATGTGAGAGGTATCAAAAATACGTTAAACCTTGATTACAACAGTCTTAGTCTGAATGTCCTTAGTCAGGTGCAACTCTCTTGATGCCTCAAGAAATAGCCAGGTCACTCTATTATACACAAGCTCCAAATCCTTCAGGGAAGTAGCCAGAGGTTGGAGTTATAGATATGCATTTTTGCATAATCTCAAAGCGTGTGAGCTGCCATTATAATTCTTTGGCACTCATCATACTTCTGCCTTAAGGGAGAGTGAATTGTGACAAAAAAGGAGTGCCTGGAGTTTTACTTACTGGGTAAGTAAAATAGATTTTGTATATATACATATACATATATACATATACATATATACATATATACATATATATACGTATATATACGTATATATATGTATATATATGTATATATGTATATGTATATATACATATATACATATATATACATATATACATATATACATATAAATAGTGGTTGATAGGGAGTAGGGCAGTAGCGCAGCGGTTTAAGCGCACATGGCGCAAAGCGCAAGGCCCTGCATAAGGATCCCAGTTTGAGCCCCCGGCTCCCCACCTGCAGGGGAGTTGCTTCACAGGTGGTGAAGCAAGTCTGCAGGTGTCTCTCCTTCTCTCCCCCTCTCTGTCTTCCTGTCTTCTCTCCATTTCTCTCTGTCCTATCCAACAACGACAACATCAATAACAACAACAAATGACAACAACAATAAAAACAGTAATGGCAACAAAAAGGGAATAAATAAATATTAAAGAAAAAGTGGTTGATATCAAACACATATAAATAGCTCATACTGTTCAATCAGGAGAAACAACCCAATAAAAAAGTAGACAAAAGATATGATTAGACAGTATCCTAGTGAAGAGAAACATGAGCCACAGACACATGAATAAATGTGCAGTCCAATAAATATGAATAAATTATTATAAAAATGCTAATTAAAACTACATTGAGATTCCACTTCACACCAGTGAGAATGGCCTACAAAATAGGAAATGATAAATGTTGGTAAGGATATGGAAAAGTAAGAACTCTGTTACAGTGTTGGTGGGAATGCAAAATTGTATAGCCATTATGGAGAACAATATGGAAAAACCCCTAAACAAATGAAAAATAGAAATATTTTTATGATCCAGCAGTACCATTCTTGGGCATTCACCAAAAGATATGAAAATTAATTCAAAGTGGCATATGTGCTTCCATGTTTATAACTGCATTACTCACAACAGTTAAAATATGGAAGCAATCTAAATGTCCCTGATAGATGAGTGAATAAAGATATGGAACAGATACTCAGCAATCAAAAAAGATGATATTGTGTCCTTCAGGATAAATAGAATTGTGGTAACTGCGATTAGTGAAGGAAATAAAGAAGTGAAAGACAATAACCAGATGGTTTCACTTATACATGATATATTATATATCCATGACCTTATGAAAAAAAGCCAACCCATTTCTAAGGCTTTGGGAGAAATATTGTGGTCAATCTTTAAAAGTGGGGTAGGCACAGAACTTTGGTGGTAGGTGTGGTATGGAACTACATCTGTATTACCTTATAATCTGGTAAGTCACTAATAAAAAAAAATCTAAGAAATAGAAAAATGAAAGTGAGACAGGAGACAGAATATATTAATAGAAATTAGCACTGGCTATCTTCTCTAATTCACTATTCTTTGAGAAGAATAGTGAAAGTATTGTCTTTATATCTCAGAAAGTGAACTCTCAGCTCTAAATCTTTTCAATGCATACATAGCACTATCAGATTAGATTCTGTGACTATTATTATGCTCTCCAGAAATATATATATCAACTCCAGAAAAACTGATGAGTGGAAGCTAAAGTAGTTCCCTTCTTAAAAAAAAAAAAAAAAAAGTACAACTGTATTTTACTGTGGCTTTTTGACTTCAATGTCTGATGGGAAAGGAGACCAATTCCAGCTCACCAAGCACAGGATGACCCAGGTTTAAAAAAAAAAAAAAATGCAGCAGTGACAGTCAGGGGAAGGAAAATGTTCAGAGTATTTGATGAGGCCAACAAAGGGCCAGAATAATACATCTGTGAAATCAGTTTTTTCAACTTCCAATTATGTGCTAACACTTTGATTTTTACATCATGCTGAACTTATCCTTTTCAGTGGAAAATATCAGTCACCTTCTATTTCCTGATAGCTTCTCTGCCCTTCATTCTGCTGTTTTGAAAAGTGAATTCTCTCATTTTTATCTAAAACCACTTTTTTTCAGAGAAGTTCCCTCAACCACAGACCTCACATCAAACACCAGAACTGATGTTAAGACTAGCTTTAAACTGGCCTCTAAATCTCATTTGTTACTGTCTTTCACCTGCTACTTAAAAGTTGATGAGCAGATTTCACTTCAACATATTTCCCTCCTAGGACTCGATGGATCAACAATCCAAAATAATTTTATTGCAGAAAATATATTCCTGGGGGTCGGGAGGTAGCGCAGCGTGTTAAGCGCACGTGGCACAAAGCATAAGGACCGGTGTAAGGATCCTGGTTCAAGCCTCCGGTTCCCCACCTGCAGGGGAGTCGCTTCACAAGCGGTGAAGCAGGTCTGCAGGTATCTGTCCTTCTCTCCTGTCTCTGTCTTCCCCTCCTCTCTCCATTTCTCTCTGTCCTATCCAACAACAACAATGGCTATAACAACAATAACAACTACAACAAGGGCAACAAAATGGGAAAAATGGCCTCCAGGAGCAGTGGATTCGTAGTGCTGGCACCTAGCCCCAGTGATAACCCCAGAGGCAAAAAAAAGAAAATATATTCCTGTCCTTTTACATATAAAGCAGTATTTATAAATCTACTTACTGAGTTGTCGTAAAAGTCATTTTTCTCTTATTTCTCTATGCAAAAATGTGTATGGCTTTACTGACAACCCAACAGATATTTGTGTTTCATATACAGAGATGAAATAAATTGGTATTATCAATATTACTTAATCAACAAACACTCCAACACAGACTCAGAAGCTGTACTATGTAACTTCAAATTGCCAATTATGCCTTTGACCTATTTGTGTGAAGTAACAGAAACACCTATTTCAAAAGGCTGTGGGATGTGAAGCCAGGGAGGTGATTCATTGGTAAAGTTCTTGTCTTGCATGAACAAGGGTCTGAGCTCAATGCGTGGCACCTAAAAGGACAGAAGAGTGCTTTGGTGTCTTTCTTTCTCTCTCACTCTTACAATCTAAAAATATAAAAAAGAAATTAAAGGTTGTGGAATGACTAAATGAGGTTGAGTGAGTACACGTAAAGCAGTTACAACTTTGCAAGATCAGCTATTTTAAATCTTCCTAGTTATCAATTCATATTGTTGTACAACTGTGATTACAGGCATTGTGGCTTCTGTTTATCACCATATTTAAACATTGTAGATGGTTTTGGACAGTAGCTACCAGGTCAAAGTGGTATGGCATGTAGGACCAAAAATTTGTTAGAATCTCTGTACTTCTGCCTAAGTTGTGTGCTTTTCTTTTCTTTTTTCTTTTTTTTTTTTAGGTCGAGGCAGAAAAGCAGAAAGAGAAAAGAGAGAAAGTAAAAGAGACCACAGCACCGAAGCTTTTTTCAATGTGGTGAGGGTAGAGCTCAAACCTGGGTAACACCCATGGCAAAGCAGCACACTATCATCCAAACTAAGTGATTTTGCAAGCTCCTGCCTAAGTTACTGTGTTTCAAATACCATTTTATGTCATTAAGTTAAAGAAATTCTTCCTACAAATTGGTCTCAGAGATTCTAAAAGAATTAACATGTATACCCATTAAGTATGCAATTTAATTCCATTTAACCCCACTCAAATAAATTAAGACACAGGTTTTCTTTCTTTTTTTTAAATTTCTTTATTGGGAGATAATGTTTTACATTTGACAGTAAATACAATAGTTTTTACATAGAATTTCTCAGTTTTCTACATAACAATACAACTCCCACTAGGTCCTCTGTCATCCTTTTTGGACCTATACTCTCTCGCCCCAACTCACCCCAAGTCTTTTACTTTGATGGAATATACCCACTCCTGTTCAGGTTCTACTTGAAAACACAGGTTTTCAAAGGGAGCCGAGGGGACTTAGATCCTGTTCCAAGGTGACTTAGTAAGTAATGAGTCTTAATTTCAAACTTATACTTATTCCACTATGGGACCCTTCTGATTCCCTCTGAGCATTCTCATCTCCTTGGTAAAAATCAAGCAAGATATATCTGTCATATACTTCTGTACTACAAATAAGTATTTATTTATTTGCTCTTTTATTAGAATGAAAGTCATAAAATGGGAACTTTTTCATTGTTTTTCGACATCCGTTATTAAGAATATAGAATACATTCAATAAACATTAAGTGAATGTATTGAAAGTCAGTAAAACTGCTGCAAATGAGTATACTGTCTAAAACATACAAGGAAGTTGCAGTAATAAAACTGTATCCATGTTTCAGTGAATACACTGTAAGCCATTACCCCTAAATAATATATATATGTAAGGGCTGGTGAAACAGCTCACCTGGATAAATGTACCTGCTTTTCTATGTACATGATCCAGGTTTGAACCCAACTCTCACAGCACTGAAGGAAGCTTCAGCACTATGGTGTCTCTCTACCTGTCTCACTCTCTATCTTTTGAATTATGTGATAGCACCAGAACTTTAGTGGTAAGTGTATTAAACCTTATACACATACAGATGTATAGAGCTGTATCCCCCAAACAATATAGCTTTTTATAAACCAATGGTAACTAAATACAATTTGATTAGTAAAAAATGTTGACAAATCCTTTAAAAAATGTTAATTGCAGATCCGGGTCTTAATCCCAGGTGTATAGTACAACAGATAAATAGTGCAATGCCTTCAGCTTGAGACTAATGCAGTAATGCTACAAATGAATATAAAACAAAGAATTTATATAAAATTAGCTAAGTTGAAAGGTAAATAACAAGATAAAAATTTACTAAATGAACAAGGTATGTTTAAAAAATGTTTTAAAAGTACTATCTGCAAATATTAACCTGAGGGATCCAACTCTACATCCAATAAACACACCCTGTTATAAAAATATTAAGGAATCAGTGGGTGAGACACAAGACATTTAACACATAGTAAACAAAATGTCTATTATAACATTTCAGATATTTCAATATGAAACTCTGCACTGCATCCCTTCCCTAAAGTGGATGCATCATTCACCACTTCCCAAAGTTAGGAGTATTTCACCACAGAAACCCCTGACACACATTTTTTGTCTGTTTGTTTAAATAAAGTATTTCTTAAAACCAAGATTCCATAACACGGATTCAGAACACAGCATGTAGTTATTAGTCTGTGCCACTATATTTAATTGACCCCAGTGCAGTTGCTACTGTGTTACTTAACACCTTTTGTTTAAATTTTATGTTTTCCCCTTTTGTTGCCCTTGTTTACCGTCATTGTTGTTCTTATTATTGCTGTTGTTATTCTGTCGTTGTTGGATAAGACAGAGAGAAATCGAGAGAGGAGGGGAAGACAGAGGGGGGAGAGAAAGACAGACACCTGCAGACCTACTTCACCACCTGTGAAGCGAACCCCCCCGCAGGTACTGAGCCAGGGACCCCAACCGGGATCCTGATGCTGGTCCGTGGGCTTTCCGCCATGTGCGCTTAACCCGCTGCGCCACCTCCCTTAACACCTTTTTTACCACAACTGAAACAGACTATATAAAGAATACATGGAAAAGTCTATACTCAAAAAAGATACAATTCCATGAGATGAATTTTTAAATATCCCATACAGAAAGCTAAGGCCAACTTTTTCACATGAGAATCCTTCCTTGTTCTCCATTTCCAAAAGAGAACCAGAAGCTGTTAACTCAAACCATCACCATTTACTCTACTTATTCCACAAGGCACATCAAATATAAGTTAAGACAACAGAGCTGAGAAAAACGAAGAAAAGGGGGGCCAGGTGGTAGCGCAACAGGTTAAGCACACCTGGTGCAAATCACAAGGACCTGCTTAAAGATCCAGGTTCAAGCCTCAGTCCCAACCTGCAGGGGGGTCGCTTCACAAGCAGTAAAGCAGGTCTGCAAGTGTCTATCTTTCTCTCCCCCTGTTTTCCCCTCATCTCTCGATTTCTCTCTGTCCTATCCAACAACAATGACAGTAATAATAATGATGATGACGACAACAACGATGGACAACAAAAGGGAATTTAAAAAAAAAAAATGGCCTCCAGGAGTAGTGGATTTAGTGCAGGCACCAAGCCCCAGCAATAACCCTGGAGGCAAAAAAGGAAAACAAAGAAAAGAACAAGAAAAAAATTGCATTCAAGGTATTTTTTCCTAATTTTTTTAGAGACAGAGAGATGAAGTGAAAGAGAAAGGAACACTGAAACTTCCTTCAAAGCTATGAGGGCTGGGCTCGAACTTAAGTCGCACAGGTGGCAAAGCAGTGCGCTATTCAAATGAGCTATTTAGTGAGTCTTTTTGTTCCTAACCTCAAGCCAGTACTTTTTGAACTAAGAAAAATAAATATCAAACATTTGTATCATAATAATGTACAAGATTAACCAATGCCTGATTTGATGCTGACATATCAAACTAGAATTAGATGTAACTTAGTCTTCCTGAATTAGAAAATGTGTCGAAGTTATACTGAAAGTCATATACTGAATAAATACGCAGGAAAAAAAGTTAAATAATTCTCTCCCCATCCCTGGTAGTCAGGCTTTTTTCTAAAGTCTGGTTTGAAATGCAAGGTTTCTATTCCCACAGAAAGGAAGGAAAATATGAATGAATGAATGAATGAATGAATGAATGAATGAATGAATGAATGCCCAACCAGAAAATTATTCCAAAATTACTTGGTTTTGAAGATCTAAAAATGTTGAGGGAATCCCAAAGAGCCAGGGAAGATTTTAGAAAATTTTGTGTAACAACTTTTTAAAGCAGACTTATCAGTGAAAAAATAATGGAATTAGAATAGATGTTATCCCTTAAGAAGACAAGGAATTTTGTGGCTGCCGGCATGCTACCTGCTCATCAATTTTTAGGAAAAAAAAAAAAGTATAACTGCTACATAAGCTTCCTCTAGTACCATACTAAGTAAGCATCTCCTTTATTTCTTTTTCTTTTATTTTCTTCTTTAAAAAAAAAAAAAAAAAAGGATTGAGCTAACAAACTGCATTCTGAATTAACCATAACAATTTCAACTGAGACAAAATTCTGGGTTTAACTTCCTTTTGAGACACTAGAATCTATAGAAATTATATATTAAATAGCCACTGTTCTAAGTATTCTGTATTTACTTGAAGTTGCCATGCTATACTTTTTGTTTTCTTTCTTTTTCTATATGGTCCATCTGTAACATCTGAAATAACATCTGTTATTTCACCCACCATCCACATCTTGGCCTTACTCATGAGCACTGGCAAGTAGTCTGAATCACACAATACCACTGTCTTCTCCCAGAACAAGATGACACAACCACTGTCCCAGCTCTGAACCCCAAATCTATCATTTATTAGCCAATTCTCAATGAGAGAATTGACTTTACTATATCACTCTAATTTTTTCTCATGAGTAAAAGAAAACCTGACAGTAGCTAACTTGAGAGGGTTACTGTAATAGGAAAATGATTTTTAAAAAAAAAGTTTGCAAGAGAATATCTAGCACATAATTAGTACATGAGATATAGCTATCTTATTAGGAAGGAAAAACTGTTACTATAAAAATATTCAGCTATGAATATTTCTGAGCCTAAATGCTTCTGGAAACATTTAAAAAATAGTATTATCATTTTAAAGTAAATAATAACTAATAGTGACTTGACTACTTTTGAATAACTCAGTTTTATAGGAAATTCTCCTAGAAGCAAATAGTAAATAATGAGTAAGTAATCCTGACAGCATTCAAACAGAACAATTACTATTCAGGATTCACTTCTATTACCAATTATTGATTTTTTTTTTTTTGGACCACTGAATTTTATCAGTAGCATATTGAGATGCATAGGATCGACCTTCCCGTGGTGCATCCCGTGAGTACCCATTCATTGGGGAAACTGACGATCCTTCCTAGCCGACTAAATCCACATGGATCCCAGTCACTTTCAAAGCCAGCAACAAGCAGCTCCTGAAGCTGTTGACTGGCTACGGAAGAAGGGCAAACGCTAGAAGAAGAAGTAGCATATTGGTAAATTCTTGAACAACCAGTTTCCAAAGAAAGAGAGGCTCCCAATTTGTAGTCAAATTTCACCAATTTCTGCAGTATAAAATACTCCACCCTGGTTCCTCTCCTAGGGACACAAGGAACAAAAACTACATAATAGAAAAGACCTATGGGGAGCTGGGCGGTGGCTCAGTGGGTTAAGTGCACATGGCGGAAAACCCATGAACCAGCATCAGGATCCCAGTTCCAGACCCCAGCTCCCCACCTGCAGGGGGTTCACTTCATAGGCGGTGAAGCAGGTCTGCAAGTATCTATCTTTCTCTCCCCTTCATTGTCTTCCCCTCCTCTCTCCATTTCTCTCTTTCCTATCCAACAACAACAACAATAACAACAAGAATAACAACAATGATGATAAACAACAATGGCAACAAAAGGGGAAAACTTTTTTAAAAAATGAAGAAAAGACCTATGTACATCAATGTTCATAGCAGAACAATTTGTAATAGCCTTAACTTGAGAAAAACTCAGATGCACAATGACAAATGATTGGTTAAGAAAGTTGAGGTATATATACACAGCAGAATAAGCAACTATAAAAAGTGATTTAAAAAATCATCTCCTTTGCCTCATTTTGGATGGAACATGAAGGAATTATGTTATGTAAAATAAGTTAGAAGGAGAAAAATGAATACCAGATAATCTTATTTATAGACAAAACTTAGAAACAAGGACAAAAAATGCAGAGCAAAACTTGGACTATGTTGGGTGTATTATAGGAAAGCAAAGGACTATGTGTGATGAGTGGGCAGGAGGCGGAAGAGAGGGCATTAGGGACCTAGTAAACAGTGGTGAAAAGAGACTTGAGTTGGTGGCAGAAATGATGTGCATATATGCATATATCTATCAAAGGGAAGTTAAGACACTATACTCATGAGACATGGGGAGATAGCATAATTACGCAAAAAGACTTTCATGCCTGAGGTTCCACGTTCAGTCCCTAGCATCACCATAAGCCAGTGCTGAGCAGTGCTCTGTTAAGAAAGAAAGGGGGGTGGGGAGTCAGGCAGTAGTGCAGCAGGCTAAGGGCACATGGTGCAGCACAAGAGGACCAGATAAGGATCCCACTTTAAGCCCCCAGCTCCCCACCTGCAGGGGAGTCACTTCACAAGCAGTGAAGCAGGTCTGCAGCTGTCTATCTTTCTCTCCCCCCTGTCTTCCCCTCCTCTCTCCATTTCTCTCTGTCCTACCTAACAATGACAATATCAATAACAACAACATTAATAACTACAACAACAATAAAAACAAGGGCAACAAAAGGGAAATTAATAAATAAAAAATTAATTTAAAAATTTTTTTAAAAAGAGGGGAAGAGAAGGGAAGGAAAATTGTGCCCTTATGACAATAACTGTCCTGTAAACCATTATTTCCCCTACAATAAAATTATCTTAGAAAAATGCTCCACCCTGGACCATTTCAAACTAACCATCAGCTCTTGAAAGCCAGTTTTCTTCATAAGACTATTGTTGTTTCCTGCCTTTTATCAGTAAACCCAACACTTATGCTAAAATTCTTTTAGTCAGTATCAGAGAAATATTCTTCCTGTGAATAAGAATGGATTTACCATCATTTAATAACTTGCTTAACTGTTCTTTCATTTGTTAGCAAGAGTTAAGCTTTTAGGAATATTATTAGAAAGACTAAAATACTCTCTCTTTGTCCTACTTCCAGCTTTGAATTCTAGCCCATTCCTAGACTATATAACTGGGAGAACTCAAACAAACATTTAGAGTCTGTAAGTGAAAAAGAATTTAATGGTATAGTTGATTGTGAATTCATAAAGTTGCACTTCACACCCCCTTAATTGCTAAAGGAATGTTTCTAAGTATGGTATTCATTAACTCTCTGTGTAGGTTACACATACAGAAAGGCAAATTAAACTATTGCTAGATGAGTTCTGTGGGTGGGTGGGTATTATGACAGCACAACTATGTATACTGAATTGTATGCTTAAAATGGTTGAAGGTGGTAAATTTTATGTTATGTATATTTTCCCAAATTTAACATTTTTAAAAAATGTAAGGGAAAAAGAGACCTGAAAAAGAAAAAGTCTGCTGCTCTGCCCTCCAGAGTTCCAAGTAAGACAGTAAAACAGAGCTCATAAAGTCAATAACTAAAAATGGCATCTCATCACAGACTCTGAATCACAGCAGTGAGCACAGAGAAAGGATGCTTTTGCTTTGCTAGATGTCAATGCTACATGTTCATTTTTTCCTCAAAGATCTCATGTTCATTATAATTACCTTATTGGGCTAGTATAAATGGGGTTATGGATTAATCATTAAAACAAATGGTCAAGAAGTCAAAACATACTGCATTCTTTGCCTCTCACGGGGTCAGGCAGGCCCGAGCAGTCCACTGCGGAATTCGGAATGGCAACCCTCCACCTGGAGCCACTGCTATCACATTCTGTATATTCAAAGTGGTAATCTTTCTGCAAACAATCACAAAAAAAGCTTTTGTTAGAGCCATTTTAAAGGGACCACTGTACTTTCTCAATCACCCCCAAACCTGCCTGCAACCCTGACTCCAAACTATGTTCTGCAGTTGGTTCTCATTCTTTCCCCTACTCCCACCACACTATGTAATTTAATGATCAGAAATGTACCATGGAAATTAATCCACTGGTTAAGCACTTAGTGTATGATGAGGGACAGGACAATTAGTACTCTTGAGTTATGACCAATTGCTTAAAGACTCATGAATCCAAAATGGCTGCAGAAAGGTTGGCAAAATAGTTCCCTTGGACAGAGTATTGCTTTGCCATATGCATGACCCAGGTGGCCTCTGCCACCCTGAAGTAAGCTTAGATGCTGTTTCTTTGCCTCCCTCTCTTTGCTTGCCTTTTTGGCTCTCTGTATCTGAAATTTCAGCCGGGAGTAGTGAAGCTTAAGAGATGATTAAAAAGATTAAAAAAAAAAAAAGTACACTTCCCTACTGCTTTTGCAGACCTTTTAAGGTCTAAATATTGACAAATAAGAGTCCAAGATAAATAATATTAAGAAATGGAATGGTGTGTGACTGTCCCAAGTTTTTTATAAAAAAGATAAAAGAAACATTCTCGCTCTCCCAAGCTCAATAAACACCCACAGCAGACTGCCATCAATTATGGACTATAATATATATAATATATATAAAATATATAATACTATATAATATATATATTATATAATATAGTATTATATATATTATATATTATATATAATACTATATATATTATATATAGTATTATATATATTATATATTATATTATATATATTATATAATAATATATTATATATTATTATACTATATATATATATATACATTACAATTGCCAAATTAATACCAACCCATTTGTCCCTGGACTTAGGTTGCTTTGGAATTTTCATAGTAAACCCCCTTAGTCAAAGCATACTACATGCATGGGATGTTTGAACTAAGATAAATGAGGACCAAATGTAGTTTGAGCAAATAAAGAATGAGAGAAATTCTAAGTCTACCCCAAAATATGTATAGTTCTACATTCCATTTATTCAGTTCAACATTTAGATATCACAATTCTGTTTCCTCTACTGTTTTTGCCTCCCTTACTGTATCAGTGACAGAAGAGAGCAGAAATATTAGGTAACATCACCATTAAGAAATCAGATGTAGAGTTGGGAAGATCGCACAATGGTTATGCAAAAAAGCTTTCAGGTCTGAGGCACCAAAGGTCCCAGGTTTAGTCCCCAGCATCATAAGCCAGAGCTGAGCAGTGCTCTAGTAAAAATAAATAAATAATTTTGAAAATAAGTCAGATATATGATATGAGGAGTTTCCTATTTACACTGGAGTGTAAATACCAATTAAGAGATTGGTTCTGGAATCAGACATGTCTGGGTTTGAACTTACAATCTATTTCTCTATTAGTCCTCTCGAGTTGTGACCAACTGCTTTTTTTTTAATTCTTTATTGGGGAATTAATGTTTTACATTCGACAGTAAATACAATAGTTTGTACATGCATAACATTTCCCAGTTTTCCATATAACAATACAACCACCACTAGGTCCTCTGTCAGATAAGATCATTTTGATACTGGACAAGTCACTTAATTTGTTGAAACATCCATTTTTTTCCTGTGGGAAAAGAATAATAGTATTGGGAGTCCAGCGGTAGCGCAGTGGGTTAAGCGCCCATGGTGCAAAACTCAAGGACCGGCTTAAGGATCCCGGTTCAAGCCCCAGCTCCCCACCTGCAGGGGAGTCGCTTCACAGGTGGTGAAGCAGGTCTGCAGGTCTATCTTTCTCTCCTCCTCTGTCTTCCCCTCCTCTCTCCATTTCTCTCTATCCTATCCAACAACGAAGACATCAATAACAACGATAATAACTACAACAACAACAAAAACAACAAGGGCAACAAAAGGGAAAATAAGTAAATAAATAATTTTTTACAAAAGAATAATAGTATTTTCTATCTTTTATAATAGCTGTGAAAATTAAATGTTAGGATGTCCAAATGTTCAATATCTTGGGTTATACTAATTTAGTACTTGGTTAACAGTAGAATTATTATCATTATTAATGGCAATGTTTGTGGAGAGGATTATGTACAGCAAGGAACTAGTGACAATATGGCAAGGCATAAACAACCTAGGTCTCCATCTCCCCTGCCTCAATTTCCACACTTACAGATAAGAAACCCCAGTGAGAGAAGGTAGAATTAGCAGGCTGAATCAAAGATCTTTATGTAGTGTCATAAACTCTCTCCTAGAAATAAATTTTAGCACCCTTGCAAGGAGTGCTTAGCAAGTGACCAATGGTAAGGCATTTTTCCTCATCAAAAAGCATCAAATGCTGAATTCAAGGAGGCAAATTGCAGGAGTTTTGAAGCCATGGATACCAGCATATGACTAGATTAGTAAACTGTTCCTTTTTACACATCACAATGGGGAGGTCCTGAGCCACATATGCAAAATTTATGTAGTCTGATATCTTCCTTGCAAAATAATGATGCTGAAAAGTCTGCCATGAGTTTCAAATGAAGCGATAAGTATAAAATAGGTAAACTCAATAAAATGATCCCTCCCTCACCACTGCTTCTGTGCTTATTCAAGTTGCCAGTTATGACAATAGAACATTCATAAAAACATGGGGGAAAAAAAGCATACTGTATTTTCTGGCTATAGCAATGGATATAATATGGCAAAAAACTTTCCTGGGAGTCAGGCGGCAGCGCAGCGGGTTAAGTGCACGTTGCGCAAAGCGCAAGGACCGGCTAAGGATCCCGGTTCAAGCCCCTGGCTCCCCACCTACAGGGGCATCGATTCACAGGCGGTGAAGCAGGTCTGTAGGTGTCTATCTTTCTCTGTCTTCCCCTCCTCTCTCTCTGTCTTCCCCTCCTCTCTCCATTTCTCTCTGTCCTATCCAACAACGACGACAACAATAATAACTACAACAATAAAAAAACAACTAGGGCAACAAAAGGGAATAAATAAATAAATATTAAATAAATAAATATTTTTAAAAATTTTTCCTAAGATTACATTAGCTACCTTTTGTAAGTTATCTATGAACTCTAAAAGAGTCAGAGATACCGTTAAATTATCACATTTTTAGTATTTATGCTGGAAGTTTTAATGTGTTTGTTTATAATTTAAAAGTACACATGCAAACCTATTTTATGTAGAGAGCAATACTTCAGGTCACGGATTCAAAGTACAGCCCAAGGCAAATGGGTTTTATTTTAAATTATTAAAGTCTATTTTATTGGTGTTGGTAACAAAAATTTTTAATGTTTCTGAAGGGAACTTTTAAATCCATAGGAAACTCTTAAGAAATAGTAGTAGGTAAGTAAAATCACTAGATATAATATATTCCCCCAAAATATTCTCGAGTTCTTAAAATATTGTGGACTTAAGGTTTACTGAATAAAAAGAACTATAGTACTTAAGGTTTCAAATTTGTCGAATATGTCCCAAAACTCTAGTCAGAGACCCAGCTAGACATTAAGCACTTAAAATGATCCCTCAGAAATTGAAATGGTCTGGATGTTAATGAGCAATTTTAAAAAGAAAAGGATGGGAGAGGGGGTTGCTGGGGTGTCCTGATGTATGATGATGGAAAAAGACAGAAGCTGGGGGAGAAAGTATCTTGCAGACACCTGCCAAAGAGAGATGAGAAATAATACTTATGTGTAAACAATTACACTATAAACCATTAGCCCCCAATAAAGAAAATTAGGAAAAAGGAAAAAAAGAAAGAGAGAGAGAGTGTGTGTGTGTGTGTTTGTGTGAGAGTGAGAGGAAAGATTGATGGGACTAGAGAAATGGCTCAGAAGTAGTGCATTGGACTTGCGTATGTGATGTTTCATACGCAAGTTTGATCCCCAGAACCTCATGTGTTAGACATAAACATACTGTTCTTTTTCTTGTTCATAAAAATAAAACAGACATTTTTGCATACAAATAGAGAATACGTTACAAGCATAACATTTAAGTTATTAATAAGTAAGTCAATAAGCTCAAAGGAGAATCAAAGAACATTGGTAAACAGGCAAAAAAGAAAATGAAATTGAGACAAAGAACTAATAAATATTCATAGTAATAATCAGTTTCATTCCAAAGGACAAAATGCATTTGATTTCTTTTTTTATTATTAGAGACAGAGAGGAAGAGAGAGTATGAAAGAGGCCACAGCACTGAAACTTCCTTCAAACCTGGATTGCACACATGCAAAGCAGCACACTACACAAGTGAGTTATTTTATTGAGTCCGTAGTTTCATTTTTGTGGATAAGAACTACCTACATTACTCAGTTTCCTCCAATACAATGTTATAAAATAATTTAATGACAATGAACAGCACAGAGAAACTGTTTTTTCAGAAAAGTATATCAAGCAAAACACTCAGTAATCTTTCTGCCTATCTCAACATGTTTCACAAGTTTCCCTGATGATTTTTCCTACGTTAGAGCTCTAGACAACTTACCACTAAAAATATTGTAATGAGTCATAATGCACTCTAAACAACATTAGCTTATAAGCATCACACATCAAATTATAATCAGAAGAAATGGGTTCTGTCTCACACAAAGAATTTTTCTCTCAGCAAAGTTTTTCACCTTCTAGCTTCTGTATGCATTGCCCAGTGTTAGCAACAATCCTGGCCAGTCAGTTTACTCAGACCTCTTCCTCACCAGTATTCCATCTCGAATGTTTATTCTTACTAAGTTCCCAATACTGATCCTCACTGTACTTCTTGCATATAAATCTCCACTTCTCCATGTTATATTTGGAACGGAAGCTCGGCCTATACTAAGGATGCTTTTCTCCTACTGCAATAGTTTCTAATAAAATCTGCTTTTACTGCTTTAATAACTGTCCAGCTCTGTTTTTTGTTTGTTTTATTTTATTTTGCATTTTTTTTTTTTTGTTGTTGTTGTTGTTGTTTTACATCCAAACACAAAGTCACTTATACTAGGAAGTCCTCATGGTACTACTCATGGGGTATTATCTCCCAATTATGTTACTACATATAGGCTACACAGTGTTCAAATAAATCTCACATATAAAGATATCATGCATATATACATGGATTAAGTACTCTGAGGGAAATTTAAAATAAATATATGCATAGTTCCAATACTCAATAGGCTTATGATGTTATTGGAGCAGACAGGATACAAACACATACAAAAATAATTTTATAAGAATACATAAAGGTGAAGGGTTCCAAAGTCAGAATGGTATCACAATTCAGTGTGCAAATAAAAAATAATATCTAGTAAGAATGACCAGTCAAAATCTCTTAACTTCCCCATAAAATACAATAAATTCATATTCATTATAGTCATTTATCCTTAAGCACCCTGTCAGATAGCAATTCCTTTTCTTCTACATTTTTAAAAACAGAGCACTACTCAGCTCTGGTTTATGGTAGTGCCAGGGATCGAACCAGAGACTTTGGAACCTTGGTAAT
Source organism: Erinaceus europaeus (assembly GCF_950295315.1). NCBI lineage: Eukaryota > Metazoa > Chordata > Mammalia > Eulipotyphla > Erinaceidae > Erinaceus > Erinaceus europaeus. The sequence goes on along the minus strand of NC_080169.1, from coordinate 60,568,948 downwards.
GAAAGTCTCTTTACTTAACCATTCTACTATCTAACCTGCAATCAGGTACCTATTTGTTATCCCCTCTAATCAAATCAAAACCATGTGCAGTTTTATACCCCTTCTTTTCTGCAACAAACCCAAGGTGAACTCTGGTGTTAAGTTAAAAAAGTGAAGGAGGAGAGGGGAGAAGAGGGAAAGGGAGGGGAGGGAAGGGGAGCAGAGCAAGGCAGGGCAGAGCAAGGCAAGACAGGGCATGGGAGGGCAAAGCAAGACAAGACTAACCTGAGGCTTGTAATTTGAGGAGTATAGCAACCTCTCCTTGCATAACTATATTATTTTGACACTGACTGAAGGAAAATCAAACTTTGTAAGTATGAACCTTAGATCCAAGACTGAGCAGATCTGATTAATGGTGGCTGAGCAATGGCACCCTCTGCTACCAATAATTCATGCCCTTGAAAATATTTCTCCCCCATTTTCTGTACATGTGTAATATGATCACTATGCGTTCCTTTGCCTGGGTTCCTACCTTTCACCATCATAAATATGGATGATTTTCTTAGAAAACTTCTAAATATGTATAGACTATTAAGTCATCCCAACTTAAGTAGGCATAAATCAGACCTCTACTTCCTCCATTCAAAGTTAGTTTTGCAGCCTATGCTGTCTTATAAGTCTCTTAACTAAGTTGCTGACCAAGCCAATAAACCTCTTTTCTATTCAGCTATCCCTATGACTTTTGACAACATGTTCAAATGGTCCGCAGTTTAGTACCATGTATCCTAGAAAATTAAGGTAGAATATACAAGATGTTGTGACCAAGCAAGTCAGCCTATAGAGTTAGAAACTGGCATTTATTTATTTATTTATTTATTTATTTATTTATTTAGACAAAGAAAGTGAGAGGGGTAGGAGTGAGAAAGATGCCTGCAGTAATGCTCACGGCTCTTATGAAAACTGGCATTTCTAACTTCCACACACACCCCCAAAAAATAATAATGAAAGATAATTTACATGAGATGGCCTAATGTGCATGTGAAGTGGTACTTCCAATGCCACTCTGACACTCCAAAAAATAACAGGTGATTCACATAAGAGTTGAAGTCAATTCTTGTCTACGGAACTAAGCAGGGGGCATCAAGAAACTGATTTTCTCATTGGCAGGCTTTTGGCATGAGCAAATCTCAGGATACAGAAGATTTAGCAGCTTTGTTACTTTGCTCATTCATTAGTTCTTTTATTCACTCAACCCAAAGATTCACTCAGACAAGCCATCAATTTATTTATCTTTAATCTTCATTTGCAGGCTAGCTCATGGCATGTCATATTTGAAGGGGAGTGGAGGTTAGAAATGCCCGTTTCTCAAGAGCACCTACTGTAGATGATTGCCCATTCTAGTACAGAATCAAAAGGACTAGAAGCAGTAGAACGACTGACATTCAAAGAAGACAATGTGCAGATACCTATAAGAACACACAAAAAGAAAAGCACACACAAAAAAGCAAATGCAATTCATTTTCTTCTCTTTAAATATTTTGATGTGAAATGCTGAAAAACAGAATAGCTTGTATTCGGTAAGACACCAGCTCTACTAAGATACAGGCCAATTTGTTCTCAACAAAGTGCTTGGCATGCTCATTTGGAGGAACAAGAGAATAAGAGAGAGGATGAGGACGTGGTGCTCTTATAATCAGCAATGCAAAGCACCAATATTTCAACTCCAGTCCCAACGAGCATGCACACTTATTCTACTATATGGAAAATTCAAAAGCATGGGGAGTCAAGCGGTAACGCAGCGGGTGTCACTTCACAAGCAGTGAAGCAGGTCTGCAGGTGTTTATCTTTCTCTCCAACTCTCTGTCTTCCCTTCCTCTCTCCATTTTTCTCTGTCCTATCCAGCAACAATGACAGCAATAATAACTATGACAATAAAACAACAAGGGCAACAAAAGTAAATAAAAGAATATATATTTAAAAAATTTTAATTAAAAACCATGAGAATAGTTAATGCAGACGTACATGCAACTTATAATAAAAAGTCTCCTTAGCCTACATTATTAGATATGTTGTTTTGTTTTTTGCCTGAGCCTGAAATCTGATATGCAGGTGGATCCAAGTTATTGTCTGGGGAGGTGATGTCATGGCTAGAAAAAGGACCAGAAAGCTGAACCAGGGAAGAGTGTAGCTCCCTAATATGGGAAAGGTGTATACATATTGTTGACTGTAAACCCCATCGATCTATTTATGACATACTGTTTTTCTAAATTTTCAGACACTTACTTTTTAGGGGGAAAAATACACTTAAAAAGTTCGTGTGTACGGGGCTGGGTGGAGGTACACCTGGTTGAGCACACCTATTACAGTACACAAGGACCCAGGTTTGAGCTCCTCGCCCCCACCTGCAGGGGGAAAGCTTCACAAGTGGTGAAGCATGGCTGCAGGTGTCTCTCTGTCTCTCTCTCCCTCTTTATCAACCCCTTCCCTCTCAATTTCTGGCTGTCTCTATCCAATAAATAAAGATAATTTAAAGAAAAAAAAGTTCATGTTTCAACCTAAGTTCAAAATCTACTTCTGTGAACAAGGACACAAGAGTATTCAATTAATTTTATAATTAAATATATATTTGCTGAGCAAATCTCATCTGTCACTGTGTTTATGCTAGGGTTACAATGAAAGAGTCAATTCCATGTTCTCCTAGGACTTACAGTGTGAGGGAAAGTACAAAGAGTTTTTTTGAAAAACACAGCTGAGACCCTTTTCTCCAAGCTCATAAAGAGATAGACAACTGGGAACAGCAAATCTAGATGCCATTCTCACCCCTACCATGCTAAATTTAAGACCTGAAGCAACTCAACTAACTCATTTAAGCTGTTTATTACTCTTTGAAAAAAGAAACTACATTACATTTCTCGTATCTTTACTGTTCTTGGTAAAAGCAAGTCAGTCATTTCTTATATTATTGTACTGCCTTGGGAAATGTGAAGACCAGTCTAAAATAAGCTTATCCATGAAGAAATTTAAAAAACCTTCAACTTTCTATATTTTTAATTTTTTATTGGGGAATTAATGTTTTACACTCAACAGTAAATACAACAGTTTGTACATGTATAACATTTCTAAGTTTTCCACATAACAATATAACCCCCACTAGGTCCTCTGTCATCCTTCTTGGACCTGTATTCTCCCCCACATACCCCACCCCAGAGTCTTTTACCTTGGTGCAATATGCCAATTCCAGTTCGGATTCTACTTGTGTTTTCTCTTCTGATCTTTTTCAACTTCTGCCTGAGAGTGAAATCATCCCATATTCATCCTTCTGTTTCTGACTTATTTCAATTAACATGAATTTTTCAAGGTCCATCCGAGATGGACTGAAAATGGTGCAATCACCGTTTTTAATAGCTGAGTAGTATTCCATTGTGTATATATACCACAAATTGCTCAGGCACTCATCTGTTCTTGGACACCTGGGTTGCTTCCAGGTTTTGGCTATTACAAATTGTGCTGCTAAGAACATATGTGTGCACAGATCTTTTTGGATGGGTGTGTTGGGTTCCTTAGGATACATCCCCAGGAGAGGAATTGCAGGATCATAGGGTAGGTCCATTTCTAGCCTTCTGAGAGTTCTCCAGACTGTTCTCCACAGAGGTTGGACCAATTGACATTCCCACCAGTAGTGCAGGAGGGTTCCTTTGACCCCACAACCTCTCCAGCATTTGTTGCTGCTACCTTTTCTGATGTATGACATTCTCACAGGAGTGAAGTGGTATCTCATTGTTGTCTTTATTTGCATTTCTCTGACAATCAAAGACTTGGAGCATTTTTTCATGCACTGCACAAAATATGGGTATAAAAATATGTAGTACTTAGGGGAAAAGACATCTGATGATATATATCATTGGCCAACAAATTACAAAGTACTAAAGAGAAACAGTTGGAAAAGGACCGGAGAGAGAAAGGTCTTTTACAAAGAGACAAAAGTAGATCCTTTTTTGCCTACTGTAGATCTCCGCTATATAACAATATCCACACAAAAGAATAGCAAGAAATATGTCTACCACTTCATAAGGCAAAAATTTCTGGGTGGAAGCAACACAGAGAAAATCAATCTGCCTCTTTGAGGGCTCGTAATGGCGCATGTTTTTGTTATTTTTCTAACCCATATTAAAACCACACAATGGAATGTAAAATTCCAGTTTCTCAAGAGTAAAACAAATCCTTGGAAACCTACTTATTATGTTTCATTAAATGCAGTCATAAGCTTGTCTGTATGTATAAATTATAAATTTTTCTATGTGAATGAAACCAAACTTGAAAAGTATCTCTGCTTCTATAAAATTTGAGCCACTACTTAATATCTTTTTTTATTTCTTTATTGGAGAATTAATGTTTTACATTCAACAGTAAATACAATAGTTTATACATGCATAACATTTCCCAGTTTTCCATATAGCAATGCAACCCCCACTAGGTCTTCTGTCATCTTTTTTGGACCTGTTTCTCCCCACTACCCACCCTAGTCTTTTACTTTGGTGCAATATGCCAATTCCAGTTCAGGTTCTACTTGTGTTTTCTCTTCTGATCTTGTTTTTCAACTTCTGCCTGAGAGTGAGATCATCCCATATTCATCCTTCTGTTTCTGACTTGTTTCACTTAACATGAATTTTTCAAGGTCCATCCAAGATCAACTGAAAACGGTGAAGTCACCATTTTTTATAGCTGAGTAGTATTCCACTGTGTATATATATATCTGTCAAGTTGAGAGAGTGGGGTGTTGAAGTCTCCTACTATTGCTGTTAATATATTGCTATAGCTCTTTCAGTAGATGTTTGATGTATTTAGATGGCTTCTCATTGGGTGTATAGATATTAATAATTGTTAAGTCCTCTTGACTGACTGATCCTCTGAGCATTAAGTAGTGTCCATGCCTATATTTTTTAATCTTATCTATTTTAAAGTCTATCGTGTCAGATATGAGAATAGCTGTTCCTGTCCTTTTTTGTGGGCCATAGGCCTGTATGATAGTTTTCCATCCTTTCACTGTGAGTCTATGTTTGTTTTGTTGATAGGTGGGTTTCCTGTAGGCAGCATATTGTTTGGTTGTGTTTTCTGATCCATCTTCCTACCCTGTGCCTCTTAATAGGTGAAATCAGGCCATTGACATTTATTGATATCAAAGATTGAAGATATTTCAACAACATTCTTGTAGAGTTTTAGAGTATACTGATATATGGCCTATTTATGATAGTCTGAATATTTATAGGAGACCTTTCAGAACTTCTTTCAGGGCAGGCTTGTTGATAGTTGATTCTTTCAACTGTTGCTTGTCTGAGAAGGTTTTGATGCCTCCATCTAGTCTGAATGACAGTTTGACAGGATACAGTAGTCTTGGTTGAAAGCCTTCCTAATTGAGCACACGATAGATATCTTGCCATTCTCTCCTGGCCTGTACTGTTTGTGTAGAGAAGTCTGGTGCTAATCTTATGGGGTTTTCCTCTGTAGGTGACTCTTTGTTTTTCTCTTGCAGCCTTCAGGATCTTTTCTTTATCCTATTCCTTTGAATTTTAAATAGGATGTGTCTTGGTGTCTTTAAGTCTGGGTTAATTCTGTTTGGGACCCTCTGGGCTTCTTGAACCTTTATGTCTTCGATGTTGTCTAGAATAGAGAAGTTCTCAGCTATTATTTGCTGAAGAATGCTTTCTTCCCCTCCCTCTCTTTCTTCCTCTGGTAAGCCAATAATGCGTATATTATTTCTTCTGAAGTCATCTCATAGGTTTCTATTGTTGTCTTCAGTATCTCTTAATCTCTTTTTGAGATTTCTTACTTCTTTTTTAGTTGTCTCCAATTCACCCTCAATCTTGCTAATTCTGTCTTCAGCCTCATTTATTCTATTCTCTCTCCCCTCTACTGTTTTCTGGAGTTCATCTATCTTGTTACCCTGTTCTGATACTGTTTTAACTTGTTCAGCTAGTTGGTTTTGTTTTTTTGTTTGTTTGTTTGTTTGTTTGTTTAGCTCAGCTATTTCACCTTTCAGCTCTCTAATAACCTTGAGATAATTAGTGTCTTCTTCCAGGGTCTCACTCGTTGTTTCTGCATTTCTGATGACAATTCTTTCAAACTCTTTACTCACTCCTGTGATTATTTCCTTAACTAGTGTTTGGATGTTGACCTCATTATTTTGTGCTTCAACCTTTGGGGGTCTTTTAGCTGGACTCTTGTCCTGGTTCATTTCTCCAATATTTCTTCTTGTTGGTTTAACCATTTTATATAGTATGTTATCAGGTCTCTCTCAGTACTTTTCAAATTACTGATCACTCTTTCCTGGATTGACTTGTGTCTAATTAGGTAATTAAAAGTTTCAGTGTTACGGAAATTGACAGTTGTTTCAATATTATTTTAATTCCTGAGTTGGAGCACAGTGGCTTAAAAGTCTCTTTTGTTCTTTTTCTTCCCTGTAGACTATGGGAGCCTGAGGACTTTTAAACTATAAGTAGGCTTCTTAGCTTAATCCTTCACTCCTGACAAAGAGATAAAGCAGGGTGGTGGAGAGAAAATCCAGTGGTTATGCAAAGAGACTCTCACAGCCCCAATGCTAGGCCACTAAGGTATAGATCTTCTCCTGAGTTTCCTTGTTAGTTCTCTGTCTCCTGGTGTCAGCACAGGGCCTCCCCCCACCTGCTCCAGATTCTGAGGGCAGTAGCAATGGAGACTCACAGTTGCATTTGGTGAGTCTTAGGGGAGTCCTCTCCTCCCTTCAGCCATCTTTTTGTTGGTGAAAGAGACTGGAGGTGGCGTCTCAACTGGTAAACTGCCAGACTGTTACCAGCCACTTAATCTCTCCCTAGGTTTCTCTGTCCACGAGCCATATGTGTTTGTACCCACCGGTGATTTGGTGAGTTCCTGAAGTCTTTCTAGTCCTGTTGTGTTGCAGTCCCTGGTGGTCTCCTTTGGTATTCCTCCACTACCTAATATCTAATAAGCATAAAGAGAAGTCACATCAAAAGCTTCAGAAAAAGGACTGGATAGTGGCACACTTGCTAGAATTGTACCCAGTAGAGCACACCCAATAGAGTGCACCCAGTAAAGTTTATATTATCATTTGCAAAGACCTATGTTCAAGCCCCTGTTCCCCACCTGCAGGGGAATGCTGAACAAACAGTACTACAGTGACCTCATTCTATCTATACCTTCCCTCTCAATTTATTTTTGAAGGAGGAGGGGGGGGGAGAGGAAAAGGAGGAGGAGAAGGAGAAGGGAGGGAGGAAATAAGGAAAGAAGGGAGAGAGTAAGGGAGGGAGGGAAGGGAAAATGTGATCTGGGAGCTTCAATGTGGTGCTGGTGCTCAAATCCAGGGAGCTCACAAGGCATCTGCTGTACCAGGTGAGCTATTTCCCAGCCCCATTCTTATTTGTTATTAACTTTCAGTTATGCAAGTGCAAGTAGTAAATAGATGCTCTATAAAAAATAGGGGGAACTTCTAGGAGGTATGACTATGGAATAACAGTGGACACAAAGTCACTCCCCAAAAACAACAAGGATTGACAACTAATAAACTTATTAGCAAACCCCATCAAACTACAGCCAAGACATCCACAGAAACACTGTAACCACACCTGCCAAGTTCCAGATACTACCACAATATCATCCTGACCTCCCTGGACACATAGCCATGTCAAAGTGTCCCAGAACCTCACCTCTCTAGAGCCCCACCCCACTAAGGAAAGATAGAGACAGGCTAGGGTTATGGATCTACTGGCTAGTGTCCATGTCTATCATAAAAGCAATTACAGAAGCCAGAACTCCTTTCTGCACCCCAAAGAGAATTTTGGTTCATATTCCCAAAGTGGGTGGGGTGTTAAAGGAAAATGACAAGAGGGCTTTGCACATTAGACCCACCAGGATCCAGAACTTTGTGACCATGAACCTTTGTTTTTTCCCCATTACTGAGAGGAAGAGAAGCTGAAGAATACCTGAGGATGACAGGCCCTGTTTCCTTTACTTGAGAGGGAAGAATGAAAATGAAAGACATGGGAAAGTTGTAATAGGTGTAGGTGTGGCTTAGAAAGGCTATGAAAATGGAGCCTTCTTTAGAAGTAAATAAAAATGGGTATCAGCTTCCACATAGGGTCATCTCTCTGCTTGATTCAACAATGTACTTCTCTGGTGTGTACTTTTCTGTTTTCCTGATTAAAGGTTTAAAATACTGGGGGAGAGGGGACCCTATGAGGACTACTTAGAGTTGGGAAGAGCCTTTAACAATGGATTAAAAATTCCTCCTTTGAACCTTCCCCAGAACCCCGCCCCACTAGGGAGAGAGAGAGACAAGCTAGGAGTATGGATTGACCTGTCAACGCCCATGTTCAGTGGGGAAGCAATTACAAAAGCCAGAATTTCTACTTTCTGCACCCCATAATGACCCTGGGTCCATACTCCCAGAAGAATAAAGAATAGGAAAGCTATCAAGGCAGGGGATTGGATACGGAGTTCTGGTGGTAGGAATTGTGTAGAGTTGTACCCCTCTTATCCTATGGTTTTGCCAGTGTTTCCTTTTTATAAATAAATTTAAAAAATGCTTACTGCATATTTGATAAATAAAGCAGTTGACAAACAAAGAAAAAATAAGATTAACAAAAACAGGGATGGTTTTATTTTTTTCTATTAATGGTAAAAGTGTATCACATTTCCTTATCTTGTAAGACTATAGGAACAAGAAAATGACTATGCTGGTGACTCGGCAGCAAAGCACAGAATTCGCAAGGAGCAAGTCCTGAGTTTGATCCCACCACCCCATATTTCCATTGTGGTACTCTGGCCTCTCTATCATGAAATAAATACATTGTTAAGGGCCAGCAGAATAGCCCATCTGCAAAGGTACCTGTTTTGTCATATGTGCAATTCAGTCTCCAGCCCAAACCCACCACATGAGGGAAGACTTGATAGTGTGGTATCATTCCCTCTCTGCCAATCTCTCTGTATCTGTTTCTTTCTACCTGAAAAAGTGAGTCATGAGTGGTGGAGTACTAATGGTAGCATTAATAATAATAATACTAAACCTAACATATATCATTATACAGAGATTATTATCACAAAATTTCAACTGAATAGAGGTTCAAGCAGAAACTTCTTATGGCGGTGTGGACTGATTTAAAGTAACTTAGAATAGAGGCTCCTGGATCTTGAAGGAGTCAAGAACAGCATCTTGAAAGACTATGACAGAGAAATTATCTGCCCAATACTTCTCTGTAACTCTGAAGACAGGATTTAATTATATGACAAAACCATGCTTATAACTTAGTAGGAAAAAAAGTTATTTGAAACATTTATAAAACAGAATTAAAACCATATACATTATGAAATACAGATTTTAAAAATAAGATATGGAAGGAGACTGTCTAGTCTTAACTAAGTGATGCTCTAAGAACTAATCAAACCTATGCATTGGAAGATGTTTAAGTTCTGTTGAACCCAGCCATGAGTCAACAAAAGAGAAAAGACATGGAAGTTAGTAAAGCCAGACTGGAGGTAATACCAAGAGATCAAATAGAGTAATAAAAGAAGAAAATCAAAAAGAGAACAATGTCATGGAAGACAAAGCAGAGACTCTCAAGTCAAGTCAACACAGAGTAGGATCCATGTAGAGGTTTTCTTTTAAAAAAAAAAAAAATCAGCAATCTTGTGGATTTCTGATAGAAAAAAGTAATTCAGAAAGAAGGTTAGATATTTCACAGAAAAGCAAAGACTCAATCTTTGATACAGACAGTGAAGAAAAAATGAAGAATTAAATGGATACTATCATTGGTTGGGGAAAAATGTACATTTCATAAATGGAGATTTTTTCCTACCCTTCAAAAAATTTAATATAGCCCAGGTGCATTTTAGAATAAACACTGAAAAAAAATTGAGGAAATACATTTTTGTGAGAAAGATTCATGATTTCTGACATATAGCAGCACATGCAAGGCAGATAGAAGTCAAAAATAGCCTAAGTAAAATTCAGTCTTCACTATATCTCAGCTACTAACATTAGCAATTTACTTATTAGCATATATTCCACTTTTGGTGCTTGCTTTTAGTATTGAGTAATTATTGTCAGATCCACTCCTTTCCTTAGCAGTTTTCTTGTACCTCTTCCCAAGTCAGTTCAGTTTCCTATTCTCTTCACAATTCAAAAATTAATCCTAATATTTTATGCTATATATTCACTGACTTCACTTTCTTTTAACAGAAAAAACTTGCACAAGAAAATAAAAGCTGTCCATATCCTGAAATCCTTAAGTAGTCTCCCTTGTTTCATGTGGCTTTGCATATAAAAACTCATGTACCTGCTTGCCTTTTCCCACTGGGTCTCATATAATATGTTATCTTTCCTATCTCACTGAATAAGGAACTCTATTTTTCTAGTTTTTTAATATTTTTATTGGGTAAATTAATGGTTTACGATAAATACAGTTGTTAGTACACATGCAAAATTTCTCAGTTTTATATAAATATTCACATCCCCAGTCTTCCTCCACTATCATGCCTGAAAATTCTCCTCCTACCACCATCCCCCACACCCTGATTCTTCACTTTGGTGCAATACACCAAAGCTTGTCCAAGTTCTACTTTGTGTTTTCCCTTTCTGTTCTTATTTCTACCTTCTGCCCGTGATTGACATCATCCTATATTCATCCTTCATTTTATGGCTTTTCCCACCTAACATGATTCCTTCAAGCTCCATCCAAGAAGAGGTGAAGCAGTTGAAGTCATCATTCTTAGTAACTGAATAGTATTCCATTATGTATATATACCACAACTTCCTTAGCCACTCCTCTGTTGTTGGACTCCTAGGTTGCTTCCAGGTTTTAGTTATTACAAAAAATATGCTGCTATGAACACAGATATACAAAAATCTCTTTAGATGGGTATGTTTTATTCCATAGGATATATCCTGAGGGAGGAGAGGATATGTACTTTTATCAAATCTCATCCTGTCTTCAAACTTAATCTGTTTTCTGCCTCTCTCGCTTCTATAATGTGCTACTCTTTCTCTCTCTTCCAGCTTTCCCCCTCAACATAAGTCATTCACGTCTCTCCCATTATTAAAAAGAATACCTCATTGACCCTGTGTATTTGATTATTGATCATTTGCTCCTCAGATCCAACCTCCACCATTAGTTGCTCCAATTTAGGCTGGCCTCCAGGGGCTATTGATGCAAGCTCCTTGGTCCTTTGGACTCTGACTACATTCACCTTAAGGGAGGCACCAGTAGAAAACTGGATGGCAGCATGTTTTTCGTTCCTACCTCCTACAACCGCTACGTTTCCATAATACCATCCTCTCCCTTTTGCACTTCCATATCTTTAAGTACAATACTTTGGCCACTGTGACAAAATTGAGTCTTCTCCCCTTGTGATTTCAAACATATGAATGCTAATAGTTTTCCAATCTACTCCTTCAAGATCCAGGAGCCTCTGTTCTAAGTTACTTTAAATCAGTCCACATCACCATAAGAAGTTTCTGCTTCAACCTCTATTTGGTTCAAATTTTGTGAGTCATCTGTTTTCTTCTTTTTTCTTTTCTCACATTCTTTCTTTCATTAATTCAAAAAATATGCATTGATAAAGTAAATACATGCCATCTGCTTATCTAGATCCTTGAAAATACCTGGAATAACAAGACAGACAAGCTTCTTCTCCTTACGGTTTAAGAAGTAATAATAACAGCAACAGTAACAACTGCCTATTACACAGATGAGCTGAATGATAGAACAGATTTTCAGGAGTCACAAAGGCCTAGTTGCAATGTGGTGTTCATTAAAAGGTATCACTTCTGGCTATGTCATGAACAATACACATCGTAATAGTTCCAAATGTAAGCTGAGGTTTTGTAGGAAACACAGGTTACATAATATGTTCTCATAAGCTGTCCAAGTTCATGAGGCCAGAGACTTTGAATTATGGAAACTTCTTTCTCTATTTAGCAATCAAGTCTAGCAGCTCTCTTCTTGGTTGCTTTGTTGTCCAACCAGAGAGAGGATATGCATATATTACTTCTGTTTAAGACAACCCCATATCATAAAAAAGGTCAGAAAAATGTAAGGACAAATAAAAATCAGATATAAGATACGTAATTCTCTAGGTCATAAATAAAGGAAAAGAATGTCAGCAAGAGAGCTCACTTGGATATTGCACTTGGTCGGTTATGTACAACCCAGATTTGAGTCCAACCTTCACCCCAATAGGAGAAACTTCAATGCTGTGGTGTCTTTACTGCTCTCTTTGTCTTCTTTCTATCTGAAAAAGTCAATTTGGAGTAGCTAGATCCCAGTGACCAAAATAATAATGATGATGATGGAAGATAAATATAAAGGTAGATCAGTGTGTTAGAGCACAGGATTTGCATGCCTAACACCCCAGAAGTTCCATGTTCAATCCCTGGCATCATCATATGTGAGAATTGAGTACTACTCTGATCTTTCTCCTTTTCTCTCTCGTTCTCAAAAATATGTATATATTTTAATTAAGGGAAGACTTCCCCTCAGAGTATTTACATTAAAAATCTGTAATCCTGAATTTCTTCTCTGACCTTTAACATGTAAATTTTTATTGCCACTGGAGCTGTTAATAGGCTCGGCTTGCACAAATGAATCTACCACTCCACCACTTCCAGTTGCCATTCTTCCTCCTTTTATGTGATATGACAGAAATAAATTGAAAGGGAAAGGAGAGATAGCAAAGAACAGAAAAAAAAAAAGAGACACTTGTACCATTGTTTAACTGCTCACCCCACCGCAGATGGGGAATGAAGACTTGAACATGGGTTCTAGCATTATGGTAACATGCACACTTTTCTGGGTGCACCACCACCCACTCCCCTGACATGTAAAAACATTTTTAATTCCTTATTTTTTATTTTATTTTATTTACCCTGGGGATATATCCTAAGGAACCAAACATACCCATTCAAAAAGATCTGTGTATACCTATGCTCATAGCAGCATAATCTGTAATAGCCAAAACCTGGAGCAACCCAAATGTCTAATAGCAGACAAGTGTTTAAGAAAGTGGTGACATATATATAATTTTAGCTATAAAAATAATAAATTCACTTTCATTACCTCCTCAAGTCATCTGTTTCCTGCCAGGACTCTGAGTAATCTCATATCTTCCACCTTCCTGTCCATTTCTTCACATTTTTTAACCTTCTGAAAGAATAAACTATACTTAGTGTCTCCCCTTATTGTTCCTCATGTACCCATCAACTGCCCCCAAATGAGTCCACTGCTTTTTTAAGTATGATACCAAATATCTTTTATAATTTATCCCCATCTACTTCCATTGCTACCTTCTGCTATCTGCTATACAACCAAATTCCCTTATTGTCATGGACCTTTTAAAAAATATATTTATTTATTCCCTTTTGTTGCCCTTGTTTTATTGTTGTTGTTGTTGTTTTAATATTTATTTCTTTTTGTTGCCCTTGTTGTTTTATTGTTGTAGTTATTATTGTTGTTATCGATGTCATTGTTGTTGGATAGGACACAGAGAAATGGAGAGAGGAGGGGAAGACAGAGGGGGGAGAGAAAGATACACACCTGCAGACCTGCTTCACTACTTGTGAAGCAACTCCCCTGCAAGTGGGGAGCCAGAGGCTCAAACTGGGATCCTTACGCTGGTCCTTGCGCTTTGTGCCACCTGCACTTAACCCACTGCACTACCGCCAGACTCCCTATCATGGACCTTTTATAGCATGGCTTCCAACTGGAGAATCTATGGCTGTTTTGAGAACCTCATAAATCCCTAATCATTATGAAATTTTTCAACTAAGGAAGCACCTCCTACAGGCCATCCTTCCATTAGTAACTAGCCAGAATGAATTGTCCCTCAAGTGTACTCCTGGACCTTCTAGGCAACGCTTATCATATCATATCATATCATATCATATCATATTAGATCATATCTAGGCATCGCTTATCATATCATATCATATTAGATCATATCAAGATTTACAACACATAAATAAAAATTTACTGAGAAACAGAACTGCAGGTATAATAAAGTCTATCTATCATTAGACCCAAGTCTGCCTATTTTCCTTCTAGTCAACACTGAGACAGTATCTCTAGGATTGAGGAAGCAAAATATTAATAAAAAATTAATCCTATCTGGGGCTTATAATTTGAACAAAATGATAAGCCCTTCCTGATAGCAGACATACTTCTGGATATCACTGGGCTAAGACAAAGCTTTACAAATACCTGTACAGACAGGACTACAGAACACTGTTTCAACAAAACTGACCAACAGAGGCTATAAAACCTATAGTGACCATTCTCCTTATTAACATACTAACATAAAATATGCCCAGATTACATGTGTCCATCATTTTGCACATGTGATATATGATCATTGCCTATCCAATTGTATGTATATAATTACTTTCTCATAAATCATAAAATATATGATTTTCCTAGAAAACTCCTAAATACATTATACATATGTTTTTATAATTTTATTGGTGGTTTAATATTGATTTACAAAATTGCATGTCAACAGGGGTATAATTCCATACCGTTCCCACCACCAGATTTCTAAATCCCCAATCTCTCCATTGCAAGCCACAGCAGTTCTCCTAAGGTTGCAGGCATGTGTTAACTGTCATCTCTACAACTATCTGTCTATATTTGTACATAATTGCTCTTTTTTTTTTCTTCCAGATCCCATCCTCTTGCTGACATTGATCTATAGACACTGTTCACTAATTAAAGAAATAAGGAGGAGGTGTGGGGCTATGTGCAAGCTTGATAGAGCTTAGGGAGAACTCCACCCATCCTTGGATGGAGGTCTGAGAAGATACCCTCTTGTTAGTCTCTCTCAACCGAGGTGAGCAAAGGGGAGAAACCGTCTCTCAGACTAAGTTCTTCCCTTCTTGACTCTCAAGCCCACAGAAACCTCAATGCCCCTTTCCATTAACTGCAGGCCACATGGCCGCCTACTTTAAGATTCACTTACTCAAAGTTCACCTCACCTTCTGATCACAGAGGAGAACACACCTTATCACACACTCCATCATACACCTAAGACCTCAGACAAGAGAAATTCCAAACTATATGGCCTTTTGATATCCATCTTCTCTTTGTCTCACCCTACTGGTTTAACCCCTATGCTTCTCTCAAATACCTTTGGATAATTAAGTTGCTTGCGTCATGGAGAATGACTGTCTTGTATCTCATCAATTCCTGTCATACCAGCCACCTACCATAGGGGCAAGCTGACCTTTAAGAAACCGGTAATTTCTGACATGTTTGAAATATGTCCTTTGTTTGGTTTTCTATTTAAACTCATGTCCACCTGATAATAAATGAGATTTGAGATTTGAGAGTACATCATTTCTCCCCGGTGTCTTTATTTTATTTTTCCCCTTGAGCGAGAGAGAGAGCCGGTCGGTTGCCTTCCTGCTGGTGTCACCCCACCACAATGCCGACACCCCTCCAAACCACACACATAACACTATTACAACTTCCAAATGTCCCTCCCCTTTTTCTTCTTCATACATATTTAAACTGTTGTTTCACCCTTACTCAACTCAGCATCAAACCAGACCTCCACAGAACTGGGAAAATAGCAGTGGTTTATGCACAAGATTTTCATGCTTGAGGCACAGAGTCCCCAGGTTCAGTGCCCCAATAAGCCAGAGCTGAACAGTTCTCTAGTAAAAACAAAATAACAACAAAAACAAACCTCCATTTCCTCTCTCTGAAGTATGCTCTACAGCCTATGCTAGGTAGAAACGCTTCTCAACATTAGTTTTCTAGATTATAAAGTCCTTCTTTTTCTATTCAGTTATCTGTATCATTTTATGACAAAAGGAAATAGAAGTGAGGTAGAAAAGGAGAGTAAATCCATCACCAACCTGCTCATAGCATACTAACAAACGGATTGAACAAGTTTACAAAAATGTCTTCAAGAAAAGTTCAGTTGTATGAAGCTACTGAAATAGCAATCCAGATGAAGGAGGAATTTCCAATAAATTCTTTTTTCCCCTAGCTCAAAGTCTAGCCATATTAGATGTTAATACTCTAATGACAGGTTGGATATATGTGAATACTGGCAGGTTCCACAGTGCTTTAGCGGCAATAGGATAACCTTAAAGGCTTCAGGCAAGAGGTACATTATATGGGAAAGAAGCAAGATGTGTTCAGTTCTTCCTAAAGAAACATAAAGAATTTCTGTAGCAATGTAATAACAACTGTAGCGCTAATAATAAATATGCAATGAGCAGCTTATTGGAAGAAGAAAAAAATTCAATTTTTAAATGTTTTATTTATTTTTAATATTTATTTATTCCCTTTTGTTGCCCTTGTTGTTTTATTGTTGTAGTTGCTGGATTAGCTTCACGGGCGGGAGACAGACGACCAGGGATTCATGGCTGAGTGGTAGGCAGATCAGTCTTTATTCATGCGGAACGCAGCACAATCTAAGCCAAGCTATCTAAACTATCTATAATCACAATCCTGTCCTTATATATATATATACTCACCAAGTAGGGTGGAAACAGGATGTGACGTAGAGAGAGTGGAGCGAAAAGACTGGTGCAAATCAGGGTGTACTACGAGAGGGGGCAGAGCAAAAAGACATCATGAACCAGTGGGGATTAAACCAATGCCCTGCAGGCAGGGAAGTGCTTAGTTAACAGTGGTTTATGTAAATAGACTACAGTGTTAAGCAGGGGGGATTAAACCAGTGAAACAGAAGGGGTCTTAGAAGCATACCAACAGTAGTTACTACTGTTGGATAGGACAGAGAGAAATGGAGAGAGGAGGGGAAGACAGAGAAGTGGAGAGAAGATAGACACCTGAAGACCTGTTTCACCACCTGTGAAGCAAGTCCCCTGCAGGTGGGGAGCCAGGGCTCAAACCGGGATCCTTATGCCAGCCATTGTGCTTTGCGCCACCTGCGCTTAACCCACTGCACTACAGCCCAACTCCCAAAAATTCGATTTTTGACCAGAGGTCTAGATCTCTTAGTGGGTAAGTCCATTAAGGCATTCATACCATAAATGGTCCTTAGCAACAATTAATGCTAAAGTTAGTGAGCAGTTCATCTTCAGGAAATTTGATGGCAAGAATCCAAAAGTATTGCAAACAAATTCAGCTTTTAGAAGAATTTCTTCCACACAAATAGAACACCCAAAGCTAAGATGGTTTAGTTATCAATCAATTTTTTTAAGTTATCTGGGTGAAATTACCCTTAGGATACAGTTCTGCCCTTACTCGTTTGATACAGATTAATTTTACAGTTAAAAAATGAGAACTGAAACCAGTTTTTCTGACAGTAATATCATGTTGTGAAAAGACTCATTAGAAAATAATTAGAAACTCAAACATTGGGTGGGGTTGGGGGAGATACAGACCTTTGGTGGTGAGAAAGGTGTGAAATTGTAATCCTATTAATTTATAATCTCATAAATCACTTTTAATTTAACATGCCAGGGGGAAAATTGATTTAGTATGTCAAGTTCTCTAACTGCCTTGACCATAACTCTGAGTATAAATACTTTCTTTAGCCCAAGTATTTAATGTTTCAGATGCATAAAATGATCAAATTCTGGATCCTGGGATTAAATTATTCAAGGAACTGTAAAAATATATTTGTATATGTAGTTTTTTTTTTCTTTTTTTTTTTTTATTTAAGAAAGGATTAATTAACAAAACCATAGGGTAGGAGGGGTACAACTCCACACAATTCCCACCGCCCAATCTCCATATCCCACCCCCTCCCCCGATAGCTTTCCCATTCTCTATCCCTCTGGGAGCATGGACCCAGGGTCATTGAGGGTTGCAGAAGGTAGAAGGTCTGGCTTCTGTAATTGCTTCCTCGCTGAACATGGGCGTTGACTGGTCGGTCCATACTCCCAGTCTGCCTCTCTCTTTCCCTAGTAGGATGGGTCTCTTTTTTAAATATCTAAGCTACCTGAAACCTTAGGCCAGAAAGATCAAAACCATTTGGCCCTGTCAGTAGCTAAGATATAGTAATTAGCAAATATCCCTAAAGGGCATAAAACATAGTGAGGTCAAGTATATTACTGTAGATGCTAACCATTAGATTTTCCTAGGAAAAAAAAAATCCCCAACTAACTCCAACTCCACCAGGATACAGACAGCAAAAAAAGGACATTCAGAAGTAGTCATGGATCTAGGTATGATTTGGAAAGGAAGAGAAGACAGGACCATGGACAAAAGTGGGCTAATATACACAAAAATAAAGAGAGTTGTAGAAATAACAGTTATCCCATATCTGCAACCTTAGGAGAACTGCTATAGCTTCTAACAGAAAGAATGGGGATGTTGGCTATAAAAGATTAATCCCCCAACAAAGAAATTTTTTAAAAGAAAAAGAAAAAGAATGGGGTGGGGGTCGGGCGGTGGCGCAGTGGGTTAAGCGCATGTGGCGCAAAGCGCAGGGACCGGTGTAAGGATCCCGGTTCGAGCCCCCGGCTCCCCACCTGCAGGGGAGTCGCTTCACAGGCGGTGAAGCAGGTCTGCAGGTGTCTGTCTTTCTCTCCCCTTCTCTGTCTTCCCCTCCTCTCTCCATTTCTCTCTGTCCTATCTAACAACGAATTGCGTCAACAAGGGCAATAATAATAACCACAACGAAGCTACAACAAGGGCAACAAAAAAGGGAAAAAAAAAATGGCCTCCAGGAGCGGTGGATTCATGGTGCAGGCACCGAGCCCAGCAATAACCCTGGAGGAGGAAAAATTTTAAAAAAGAAAAAAAAGAAAAAGAATGGGGAAACAGAGCTCTGGTGGTGGGAATGGTGTGGAATTAAAGCCCTATTATCTTATAATTTTGTAAATCAATATTAAGTCATTAATAAAATAAGTCACACACTGTTTAAGTCTCTCACTAGTATCTAGGTAAGCCCAAAATTATATAACAGACAAAAATGGAAAAAAATTCCTCCCATGCAACCTTATTTGATAAAAAGAAATCTAAATCAATTATTCAGTCACATACTTAAACCAAGCACATGTCCACAACTTAATTGAGTACCACCAGTTCTGTCAGAGTCCTTAATAACAGTAAGTAAAAATTTCCATGTCACAATTGTCAATTCCTACAGGAATATATGATGTGGCATTTTAAAATGGCATTAAACACATCTCTTGGTATCTGTGCAAGGGCAAGACACTATCAAAATGGTAAGTTTCCTTAGAAACGTTCAAACTCTGACATATCTGTTTCTTCCTTTCTATACCAGAGAACAGCACCATGCTATGAGGCAATCTCATATATAAAAAGCTTAAGTGTGCCATTAATTCCTCACTGGGGTTATGGCTTAGCTCCAGAGCTCTACTTACTGGAGAACTCAAATGCCATTATAATGAACTCAAAGGTATGTTCAAAAATATTCTCTTACTTCACATCATTAAATTACAGAGTTTTACAAAGAATTTACAATGTCAAATAGTGGTATTTACATGTATTGTTAAATATCTCTTTAAGCCCTCAGTTCTCCCTATAAATCAAATATAAAAGTGAACTCCCCCCCAGCATGTTTATCTAAATGTCTTTTAAATGCTTTTTATTGCCTTTGCACTAAGTAGTAAGGCTTTGTTGAAAGAAATTACATATTTCAAATATTTTTCTAGCTATAAGAAATAATCTATGTTTCAGCCAAGAGGCAGAATCACATACAAAAGCTAAGACTCTGAAACTGGAAGTGGTTTGATTTGTAGGCAGATATCTTAGTTTTTGTCATTAATCAAGTAAGGGTAAGAATATTTTAACAGAAAAGCTATCAAAATTAAGTGCAGTAATATGTGAAAGTACTTAGGACAGAATCTGAATCACACTAACAATTATATAAGTATTGCCACTATTACAAGACAGTTCAAAAATAAATTTCAAAAAGCATGTAACTCTTTGGCTGTTGTGAATATTGCAGTTTTGAACATATATGCATATATCCCTTCAAACAACTGTTTTCATGTCCTTTGGAAAAATGCCTAGAAGTGATGTTGCTGGATCGTAAGGCATTTCCATTTTTACTGAAGAACTCTCCATACAGTTTTCCAAAGGACTTGCATCAGTTTGTATTCCTGCCAACAATGTAACACAGTCCCTTTTTCTCTACAACCTGATAAAACCATCCTCACAGGTGTGAGATGGAATCTCAGTATAACGGCAACATATTCTCATCACATATGTGACTACATAACATCACATGCATGTACCCCTCTTCCTCTAGAGGATCTAAGCAACCCCCCAAAATAAGACAATACTATCTCTGTAAACTTCGTAGAGCTTATTGTGACACCTGGAATGACACACAACTGGTTCACAGTATGTGTTGTGCTATGTGAAGCAACAGATCAGAAGCAACAGATCTCATTTAGCTAAAAAAAAAAAATGTTCTATACAGTTTTAAGAGGATAAAGTATAGGTGTATCATTTACTTTCTCTTATACATACCACTTAAATAACTGTTAGGACCCCATAAATTGCTCTAAATAAAAATGCAAAAGTCCTTCAGAGTGAAAATGTTCCTGTGTTATTAAAATAAAATGAACACATGGAAGCTAATCACCTACTTATGAGAATACTTCATAATTACTAATCCAACAGAATTTAGATATATTTTAAAGATGTAATTTTAATGAATGTTGACTTTCTTTTCCTCTTAAATTATACAAGTTATACATTCTGGGCTCCAAACAAATCTCTGTTTAGCTATAATGAAGATAGTAAAGTATGCATACACAAACATATGTATATTTTGAGATAGATTCTAACACACTGACTTTTGACAACTTTGGCTCACAATCTAAGACTACCGACAGTCCTGCAGCAAATGAACATGATGACAGGCATGGTAGAGTAGACTGCTATTTTATTTAAAAGTATCTTAAACAATCTTAAGTGTAAACAAGCATGCTAGGTTAGAAAGCACATTTTGAAAATAACAGCTGCACATATTTTGTCCTTTATATTTAAAGAGAATAATCTACTTTGTGTTGCCAACATTAATTACTATCAGTTACGCAGAAGTAACTAAAAAAAAATTTATGAGGCAGAGTTAATTTTCCGTTTTAGCTCCCACTTCAACGTCATGTGGCAGCTCTGACCATTTCGACGGCTTTACTGTTTGTTCTAATTTTCTTCACTTCAAGTTTCAAGTGGAGTATCTTTATTGAGCTTTTTTTTTTTTAAGGTTATTTTCAGAGATAGAGGATAGCACCATTCAGCTCTAGCATATACTGGTGGCTCGACTACTGGAACCTCTGGAATTTAGGAATATAAGTCTTCTGCATTATCACTGTGATATCTCCCCTTAACTGAGTTTTTCATTTCTTTGTTTTCCCCCAAACTATTTCACTGCAGGAAATAATGACTTAGAGGACAACTGTTGACAGAGTATAATTTTTCGACAAGTGTCAACACACCATCCCCATCACCAACCTAAGCCCTTCATGCATTGAGGCCCCAATGCCTTCCCCACTGCCCCCCCCACCAGCGTTCTTTGCTTTGCTGCAATACACCACATTCAGTCCAAATTTTACCTTGTGTGTTTTCCCTTTCTCTCCATGTTTCTTAAGTTCCACCTGTAAGTGAGGTCATCTGGTATTTGTTCTTTTCCTTCGGGTTTATATCACTTAACACGATTGCTTCAAGTTCCATCCATGATGAGGCAAAGAAGATAATGTTATCATTTCTCACAACTGAGTAGTATTCCACTGTGTATATATACCACAGCTCTCTTAGTCTCTCATTCATCATTGGGCATCTAGGTAGCCCTGAATTCTATTCTTTAAACTAAGATTCCAAGGAAGAGAAAATTATTTTAAAAAATTGAAGTATAAATAAAATAGCACATCCATATTATTATACAACAAAACTAAAAACCCACTGGAATCAGTTTTGTTGATATTTAGTGGAGAGATTGCCCCAGCTCTATTATGCTAGGGTTTGTTCTAGGTAAAGCATGCATGGAACACTTCAGAACTGGTTTTATGAAATCAAGATTTCTATCTTTCTGTTTCATTTTTCTTGATTTCTATCCTCAAGGTCAGATGCTATGTTCATATGACAGTGAGCAAGACAAAAAAAAAAAAAAAAAGATAAAATGGAGATAATATATTCCTTATGCCCTTTAAAGGGCCTTTCAGGAAATCCCACCTGGCAGGTCTGTTTACATCTCATTTGCTAAAAATCTGGTCCATGGCCGAGTTCCTTCTGAGAGGAAAAAAAAAATCTCTAGAATAGAGTCTATTAACTAAGCACACTTCTAAGCTTCTGATACTACAGAAGAGACAGTAACAAATATATTAGGAAGGAATTACTTTATGTCCTTTTCTCCAATGTCTAAATAAAAAATGGTGCCATACATAAAGAAGAAATAAACTTCTACTAAAAAGAATACAACCTTCCTTTTTTTATCTTATTTTTAATTTATTTTTATAAGTGATTTAATATTAATTCACAAACTTATAAGATATTAGGGGTATGATTCCATACAATTCCCACCACCAGAGTTGTCACCACCCCCTCCTTTCATTGGAAACTGCAGTAGTTCTCCCAAGGCCACAGATATGGGCTGATCTTATATCTAGATCTATGTATGCAGATATATTTTTTTCCCATTTTTCAATGATCCTGCTTTCACTTCCTTTCTAAGTTATCCCTAACACTTAAAACTATTTCTGAGTGTTCTTCCTTTTTTCCTCTTCTCTCTCAGATAAGAGAAACAGTGCCTGGCTTCCTATGGTGTTTTTGATTTGCTTCCCTTTCAGTGAAGGTCAAAAAACAAGATTCCTTGTGATAAATGCTTCAGGTGCTGGTGGAATGGGGGTAAAGAGCCCTCTAGTTTTATTTCCCTATCATTTACCCCCCTGGGAATATGCCAAAATTCTTTTTGGGTTGCAGAAGGTGGGAGTTTTCGCTGTTGTAATTGCTTTTTTGCTGGACATGGATGTTGGCAGGTCAGTCCATACCCCCAGCATGGGGAAACTGACTTCAAAAAGTTCAGAACATGAAATGTCTAAAATCAAGTGTTCCTAGATTTAGTTTTTAAAAAATCAGATCAGAACTAAATCCAAATGAAATGGATGAGTACATACTATAAACTTTTATAAATTATAAGTAAGACTCACATAATTTCCTAGGGAAAAAAATCAGGGAAAGCAATTTTAGCTACCTCTTATAAAAGCTCTTTTTCTTTCCCAGCACAGACTGTCTAATCACATTAAAATGAAAAGGTGAAATTCCTCCTAGTTATGCTGCTATGAGGACAGAACAGTATCAGTCTAAAAGGAAGTGCATCATTAATGTTTTAATCTGAAATCTCTGCTAAACTTGGAGAACCCCACTTCAATTTTAAAACACTAATTGAAATGACTTTAAAGGATATCATGATCTTTTAACACTTAAAATAATTAATAATAATAATAATAAAATAATAATACCACAACTGAATGAGGTACAAAGATTTGTTGTAAACAAAAATGAAATGCTATGAAATAAAGTAGCTGAACTCCAGCCACTCTATGTTGATGAGATCATTATGATCCCCCTCCCACACAGTAAATACCAGTGAATGAGATATGCCAAGCCCCCTCTATAAAAAATTAAATAATTAAAGTTATCACACAGCATTACTACCTTGTGTAACATTTCAAAAAGAGATGGAGGAAATCTTCCATTTTGATTACTAAAATGAGGATTTTTTAAATATCTGGAGGATATCTAATTACTAATAAATTATATACCTCCCCAAAATGTCCAGAATGGGCCTTCCCAAAGATGTGTCACTTTGACATGTGGTTTATTTCCAGCTAAGATAATTCAAGGTCCTCAGGTCCATTGACAACTCCTATCACTGCCTTAACTTCTTGGAAGAATGAATACTAAACTCAGAGTATTATCCAGAATTGGGATTTTTTTTAAGCAAAAAAAAGTTTATATTAGAGAAACCTATTTATGTGGCAGAACATTTAATTACAGTGCAGCTGGTCTTTGTCATGACTCACCCTCTTATTATCCAAGTCCCCCTCCTCTCTCCTTGAAGCCACAGGCCTGGGCTCCCACTAAATTTTTTTTTTAGCTCATAAAATATACATATGACTATATCTTTTTGTTGTCCTATATGATTAGAAACTACATAGGTAGATGTATTTTCTCTTGTTAAATTATCTGATGTTACTCTAATTACTACACCAGCCTAATAAGAACCTGGCTGGGTAGGGGGAATTTTCCTCTCTGCCTCTGAATTAACACTGAATCACTTGGACTTAATAAGCAGAGAAGTTCAGTGAATATTGATAACTTTGGTGATGAGTGATCATATCCTCTTACCCTTGACATAGAGGGAAGAAAAGAGGAAAAACTCTGAAACTGACATGCCCATTTGGAAAATGAAGACATTACGTTAGACTTTCCTGTCTCCTAAACACAGATACAAAGATAAATTTAAAACAGTCTCTTGGATTAACAATATAACAATGAGTATATAAAAGTTATTCATCAAGTGTTTTACAACTCCAAGATAAAAAGCTGTCAAATGAGCAAAAGGTCTTCATCAATCAATTTAGATGATTTAATGGTGCGGCAAAGTATGAATAAAGTACACATCACCAAGGAACATTAAAAATAAAACTACTGGGAGCCGGGTGGAAGCGCAGCGGGTTAAGCGCACGTGGTGCAAAGTGCAAGGACTGGCATAAGGATCCAGGTTCGATCCCCAGTGGCTCCCCACCTGCAGGGGAGTCACTTCACAAGCGATAAAGCAGGTCTGCAAGTGTCTATCTTTCTCTCCCCCTCTCTGTCTGCCCCTACTCTCTCCATTTCTCTTCGTCCTATCCAACAACGACTACAACAATAAAATAATAAGGGCAACAAAAGGGAATAAATAAATAAATAAATAAATAAATAAATAAATAAATAAACTATTTTTAAAAAATAAAACTACTTGGGAGCCTTTTTTTTTGCCTCCAGGGTTATCGCTGGGGCTCAGTGCCTGCACTATGAATTCACTGCTCCTGGAGGTCATTTTTCCATTTTGTTGCCCTTGTTGTTGTTGTTGGATAGGACAGAGAGAAATCGAGAGAGGAGGGGAAGCCAAGGGGAGATAAAGGTAGACACCTGCAGACCTGCTTCACCATTTGTGAAGTGACCCCACACACACAAAAAGGTGGTGAGTGGGGGGCTCGAACTGAGGTACCTACGCTTGTCCTTGCCCTTTGCACCGTGTGCACTTAACCCGCTGCGCTTACCACCTGGCCCCCAAGGAAGTCGTTTCTAAGGAATTATCTATCACTGAGTTTGAAGTAAGATGTGCTAATATATAATGATAAAATAAAAAAACCCAACTGGAATCTCAGGAATCAAGAGAAAGAATAATGGTAAGGAAATGTTGACTTTCCTACAGTAGTAAAAACTAAATCTGAATGTTACAAACATACTGATCAGGCAGCCCATAAATCAATTTTTCTCTGGCCAAAGAGACAGGTTCTGCCTTGTCTTCATTCAACCATTCACTCCTTCATTCAACATAGTAATTACTAATATATCCATTAGAATTTCTTAGGTTTCAAATAACAAAAAAAACCTTATAAAACTAGTTTAAACAAGAAAATTGATTTTTTTCCCATATTAAAAAAATCCATAAAGGTAGGAGAATTTTCAAGTTGAACACTTCAGTGGCTTGAGGATTTCCTCAAAGACTCAGGTTCTAGTTTTTCTTTATTTTGTTAATGGGTTTCTTTTTTTAAATATTTTTTTAAATAAGAAAGAGATACAGAGAGAAAAGCACAAGAAAAGTTACCAGAACACTGCTCAGTTCTGGCTTCTTGTGGTGCTAGGAATTGAACCTGGACCTCAGAGCCTCAAGCATGAAAGTCTTTTGCATAACCATTATGCTTTTTCTTTCTCATCATAATCACTTGATCATAGGTCTCTCGAGTCCATTCCAGATTACAAGTAGACCCAAATCTCCACAGGTCACTGAGTTATCTCCCAAACAAATGTTCATCTACAAGTTGCACCACAAAGTTGAAGTAAAAAACTTAACCTAGGGGGATGGGTGGTATGTATTATATAATACATTTATATTTTTTTACATATGTAACTAAAGATATATAATGACCTAGTTTGCCAAATATTTCTTTTAAAGATTCCAGTTTCTTGATCTTTTTCAGAGAACATAAGGTAACTTCAATGATATATGATTCATAGAAACATCAAGCTATTTGTTAAAAGGTAATATTTAAAAGAAAGTAGTGGGTCATGGAGAGTTCTGGAGTCCCATGGTTAAAAAAAAAAAATCCTTAAATTCAAACATTAATGAAATTAACAATACAAAGTACTAAATTGGTTTCGTTTCTAGTTCCTCTTCTCCATAATTTATAGCTTTGAAAAGATGGCAAAAAAAAAGTGATACCTAATGAGCCTGTGAATATTAACTAAGAAAAACAAACAGCTGTGAAAGCCCCTACTTTGGCACCCAATACTCTATCTCTGTATCCCCCTATGAAACCCTTAAGAATATGAAACATAGAACATTATTTATTTATGCAGAACTGACATTTTTAGAAAATGAAGTTTTAATCCCTATGTCATTCCCTGTTCTGATACAAGAGTAGAGAAACCTCCATGACAAAAGTCCTAAAACAGAATTAGTTGAAATGAAAAAAAAAAGAGTATCCCATCAGTAAACTATGGTATATCAACTAATTTTAGTATATTATATACTCTACCAATTAACACTTTGATAATTCAACTATACAAAGCAGCTAAGTATATACAGTGCAGAATAAAGGACATAAACTATGTAAAATGATCGGTTGAAGTAGAAAATTAGGTCAGTTCCCACAATCATGTTTTATTCATTTCCCCTCTGCTTAATTCTTTTTTCCTCCTCCAGGGTTATCATTTGGGACTTAGTGCCAGCACTACCAATCCACTGGCTGCCATTTTTTCCCTTTAATTGGCTAGGATAGAGAGAAAATGAGAGAGGAGACAGAGAGGCAGAGACACTTGCAGACCTACTTCATTGTTTATAAACCTTCCCCCCTACAGGTGGGGAGCCGAAGGCTCAACTCTGGATCCTTGTGCTTAACAGGGTGCACCACTGCCCAGCCTCTTGCTTCATTCATTACAATTACACAACAGTGTCTTAAGATAGCATATCCAGCTTTCTCAACAACACCTTCTAGAGCACTGAGCCTCCCCACCCACAACAGCAACAAGCTCTGTCTACAATAGCAACATCCTGTACAGTTTTAGCATCACATCTTGCCTGTGTTTAAACGGGCTGAGTTTAACTTACAAGAACAAATTCTACCCCTTCATGTAAACTATTATTTAAATAATTTGATAAAACATTAGGGATAAGCTCTGCATTTTCATAACAAAGAAACATGTACATATAACTCCCACTCATACTTCATTTGTTTTCAGTACAGACTAATTTCAGGGCTCAAGGTCAATATCTAGGAAAGATGATTTAAGCATGAAAACAGCACCATATGGAACCTCCTGTGTTTGAAAAACACTTCCCAGAGAGCCAGAGTAACTTCAGAGGGAACACATTACAATCCATATGTAAGGCAAAATGCCTGTGAAGCACTGAAAGCTCAATGTGACATTTGATGACCATCTCTGCAAGCTATCACACCACCCCTTGTGAAACTATCCTAGTTAATACTCATCAACAAAGACTGGGCTCTCTGAGGAAAACATGCATTTAAAAATATGTACAAGGGCACGCCTGGTAGAACACACACATTACCATGAGCAAGGACCCAGGCTCAAGCACCTGGTTCTCACTTGCAGGGGGCTAAGTTTCATGATTTTCTTTTTTCCCTCTCAATTTCTTTCTATCAAAAAGAAAAGAAGATGACCTCCAGGAGGGGTGAATTCATTTGGCAAGCACCGAGGCCCAACAATAACCCAGCTGGTAACTATTTCTTTAGTTCCATTAGTGGCATTTAAAAACATATTTGGAAGGAGACAGTTAAACGAAAGGACAATGAGGTGAACATGACACAGACTGGGTAATGGTACACTTAATAGGTGGCTATATAGAAAATGCCCTCTTTAAAATCCTGATCAGTGATTTTCCAAACTATGAAAGAGAAAGTTCCTGAATAACTTTTCCATTAAACATGAAAGTGTCCTGTAAATATAACTCATGCCTTGCCCAAGATGCCTAAAGCAGTGTAGAAAAGTAGAGAGGCCTGGATTCACTCACTGGCCATATGTCAGTATCTGATTCAGCCTCACAATGTTCCTGACTTGCTGAGGATTCTGAGCCAGCCATTTATCTTGCTGCTGCTCTTGTCATTATTCTGCCTTTGAAATTAACCTAAGCAAGTGCCAGTCACATAACACATACTGAACAGAATATACAATAAGCAATGAATCCATTGCCTAGCTTCACATCGCAAGCTTCAGCTTATCTAATTAAAAATGCAGGAAAAGCACTATCATGGTGTTTTCAATCAGGAGCACAAAATATCACCCATAGGTCTATATCAAAAAGTATCTACACTGGTAAATTTCTGACAAAACCAGTGTGCATTTTGAAGAGTGCTGACCTAGAACAACTGCACATCATGGAGCAAATAGGGAACAGTGTATTGAAGTGAAACATTTAAATCTCAGTTCTGTCACTTCCTAGATTTGTGACCTGGGAGATGTCCTTGTTTTCACTGAGAGTCATCTAGAAAAGAGTATTTATAAATAGAACTACTGTCACTTAGGGCAAAGAAAGGGTTAAAGGAGATAATGTGCAACAAGAATAATAGTGGTTTTTTTTCCATAGGTTAAACACCATGGAAACCTTTCTGCTAGGAAATGACATAAGGAAACTTTGATCCAAAAGGAAAAAGAAGGAAGCTCACAATATTAGGCTCCCAAATTACTGTGAGGGGCAAACGAGGATACGCAGGCAAACGATGAGACAGGCTTGTTGATAGATCTGTTGGTTAAGTTAAAGTTCCAGAAGGGAGAGATGTGTCATTAGACAGATTGAGGAGACTCAGTTATGAAAAATAGACCAGCTTTATTTTCTATGCACATCTGAACTAAATGGAATAAACTGTGATCTGCCAGAGTTTCAAGTCAGTGCTGATCTAGCCTATCAGATTTAGCTGAGAGTTCCAAGAGAGTGTTGTTTTTCCCCCCACTAAGTGTTACCAACGCTGAAGTCAAGGACCCCATCCAGTAGGGCAAATGCCATATTTTAATTTGCCAATCAGAAATATTTCAATCCAATACAATATTGTCCTGAATTCTGTTCAAAGCTAGGGTGCCCATCTGTTCTAACAGATTATACTTGTACACTTTACTACATTCCACAGGAAGGGAAATACTATGCTCTCTTACCTCCCTGCACCATGCACTGACTCTACTGAAGACTGCAGTGAGAAAGTAAGGGCATAGAAGGGAAAGGGTGACTTTCTTGTACAACAGCAGACACCATTCTATGGGGTGCAGTTATTTCTCAATATGACAACAGTACCAAGTAACTGGGATTTTTTTGTTGTTTTGTTTTGTTTTTTAGTACCAAGTAATTACCATCATCATAGTCCTTTCACTTTTTTAAAATGCTAAACCTTAAAGCCTTCTACTATTCAAGTATTCTCAGTGTCTGCAAAGCTTGCAGCCAGGCATTGTCCCATCCACAAAAGCACAGAAGATGTACCTCCTCTAGTCCCCATCAGTGGTAAGCAGAACACATGCTTTTCAAGGGTGTATGTCCTCACTAAGGTAAAGAAGATTTCCTAGAAAGCCTACCAAACCCTCCCATCAAACCAGTTACCATAACACTTTCATGATCAAAACATTACAAAAGTGGTCTGGGAGGTAGCACAGTGAATAAAACACCGATCTCTCAAGCGTGAGGTCCTGAGTTCAATCCCCACAGTACATTTACCAGAGTGATGTCTGGTTCTTTCTCTCTCTCCTCCTATCTTTCTCATTAGTAAATAAAATCTTTTTTAAAAATTACAAAACAAATAGGACTAAATGAAAAATTCCTTAACCTAGTAAAGTCCATAGACAGCTAACCTATAGCCAATATCATACTCAATGGTAAGGAACTAAAGCATTCCCATATAGATCTGGTACTAGACAGGGCTGCCCCCTATCACCGTTACTATTCAACAAAGAATCAGAAGTTCTTGCCATAGCAAGCAGGCAAGAGCAAGAGCAAGGAATTAAAGAGATAAAGATTGGAAGAGAAGTCAAGTTGTCACTATATGCAGATGATACCATAGTATACATAAAAAAAAAAAAACCTAATGAATCCAGCAGGAAACTCCTGGAAATTATCAGGCAATATAGTAAGGTGTTAGGCTACAAAATCAACATGTAGGAGTTGGTGGAATTCCTTTTTGCAAACACTAAGTCAGAAGAAGAAGAAATCTAGAAATCAATTCCATTCACTACAGCAGAAAAAACAAAACAAAAATGTCTAGGAATAAGCCTAACAAAAGAAGTGAAAGACTTGTATCCTAAAAATTATTATGCATCAAATGCTTTGTTTTAAAATAAAGAAACTAGAGGTAAGAGAATAAAGCTAAGTAAAGCATTCTCTCAGAAAATGAGCTGTTGTATACTGGAGTAAATGGCTGATTTTTCCCCTTAAAGCAGGGGAAGGTTCAATACACAAAGGAACCACATGAAACAAGCTAGAAAGAAGGTCTCTGCCACTTCGGCAGGGACAGACTAGATAGTAGTGTTGAGAAAATAATGCACTGCATTCAACTTCATGGAAATATGCACACTCCCAGACCTACCTCTCTCTCCCTCCCTTTCTTTCACTTTCATTTCCCCCATGGCAGTTCCTATCTACAAAGCCATCTGAAGAGCTAAGTGTGAGGTGCTGGCTATGCTGTGAGCTCACTAATTAAAACATATTAGCAGCATTGAGTCCTATTATCCTTTCAAACAGGAACAAGCCAAGCCAGATCTCCAGCAGCAGTGAAGATAATTAAGTAAAACTGTTTCTCACAGATAAATAATGGATATGACAGCAGATGCCCCCTCTTTCCTGGATGGATGAGACAACAAAGGAAAATGTGTTTGTTTCCCAAACCAATGCAAAAATAGCTACAGGCTAAAGATCAGGCCCCATTTGGACACCAGTCAGAGAACAGGTCTGGCCTCTGTGTCCCAATATGAAGCAAAAAAAAAAAAAAAAAAAAAAAAAAATCAATGTTGTTACACATATTACTTATTTCATTATGTATTACACTTTGCCTTCCAAAAAAAAGAAGAAGAAGAAGCTAATATAAATTCAATACATGTCCACATTCCAAACATAATGCTGCTTCCTTGTCAGCCATGTGGAGCTGCCACCACAAACTAAGTATCTCTGACAAGCTGCGGTACACAACATGCTGCAGAAAGCAACTCTTACTGGGAGCCTTCAGCCTGCCTGCCCTGTCATCTGCCATTATTCTTGCTCAGCAGCAGTGGTTTAGAGATAACAGTTACCAACACATTTTTCTCTAGCACACACTGTCAAGGTCGCATACTGATGGCTACTAGAGGTACGTCATGAGCTGCACGCCTAATTACAGATAGTTCATTCTTACCATGAAAACCATCGGTCATATTAATGAAAGAGAAAGCCCCCCAAACTGCTATACACAAAAGGTCTAGAGATAGAGGAAAATGAGGCAATAGTAAATACTTCCCACCAAAGGTTAAATAGTAGATTACCAAAGAAAATTGTTAACCTTGGACAAATGAATCTTAAATAGTAAGGAGTACACAAAGGAGAGCCATGATTCCTCTCTGCAATAGCCCAAAGCTACCAAAGAGATCTCCAGGGCAGCTTTTTAAAACTGCCAAGGAGTAGCAGAAATGTGCATGCACATCATCTACAGTGCATATTTCATGTCTGAGTGCAGGTTCCCAATGCAGAAAATTTCAGCTGTTTCTCCAACCTAAAATGTAACCAAAGACTTACAAAATGTAATCACAAAAGCCAATAGTCATTTGTTCTATAGGCCCAGTGAAGCTGTTTATAGTAGAAGTTACATTGGTATATGTTAAATAAATAAAGGAGAAGAAATAAAAGGCATGTTTGTGGTCTTTATTACTATACTCATTAACCTAATGCTTAGAGAAAAATGGCTGATTTATTACATTATTAAAGTCTTTATTTTTTTTTAAATAGGAAAAGAAGCAAGTCTTCCATACTGACAAAGGATATCGTGGAAAGAAACAAATGATATGTGCTAAAACCCAGTGATTTCATCCCAAGAAAAACACAAAACAATTTGCACTAGTATATGAAGAATATGGTGTTCAAACCATAATTAACTTTCCTCTAGGTAAAAACCAAGTGAAAGCTTTTATAAGTGCTTCTAAAAATATAGTGATGGCTCAGTGAAACTCAAAGCCCTGTATATAATTAAAATTGCTTAAGGAAGTCACACTTAATGTGTGCAATTCATTTTCTAAAGAGTACCAAAGCAGTTTAATGGGGGGATATTTTTTCAACAAATAGTGTTTCATAAAAAATACCCACACTTCAATACCTAGTGTCATACAAAAAGTTAACTCACAGTGAGACATAACATAGACCTAAATGTTAATGTTAAACCTAAAAACTGTTAGAATAAAGCAGGAAAATAATTTCATGACAAAAAGTATGTAAAAATCTACTTAATGAAGTAGAGAAAGCAATACTTATTAAGGAAGAAAATAGAAAACCTAGACCAATTAAAATGCCTAATTCATGCTCAGCAAAAAATAACATTATGAAAAAATTATTGGGCCCAGGTGGTTGCTCATCTGGTTAAGTACTCATCTTACAGTGTGCAAGGAGCAGAGTTCAAGCCCCTGGTCTGTACCTGCAGGGGGAAAAGTTCACAAGTGGTGACTCAGGGCTGCAGGTGTCTGACTCTTTCCCTCTCTATTTCCCTCTCCCCTCTCAGTTTCTCTCTGTATCTATCCAATAATAAATAAATAAATAAATATATATTTTTTAAAGTATTAAAAAGTTGGGAGCCGGGCAGTAGCGCAGTGAGTTAAGCACAGGTGGCCAAAGCACAAGGACTGGACCAGCGTAAGTATGCCGGTTGGAGCCTTCAGCTCCCCACCTGCAGGGGAGTCACTTCACAAGTGGTGAAGCAGGTCTGCAGGTGTCTGTATTTCTCTCCCCTCTGTCTTCCCCTCCTCTCTCTATTTCTCTCTGTCCTACCCAACAATGATGACATCAATAACTACAATAATAAAAAAGGGCAATAAAAGGGAATAAATAAATAAATAAAATTTTTAAAAGTATTAAAAGTCATAGATAATAATCTGGACAAAATGCTCTGGCAAAGATATTACATTCAAAATATATACAGTACTTTTGCAACTCAGTATGGAAAGAGAAACAATGAAATTTAAAATCAGCAAAGACTGCAATAGAAACTTCACAAAGAAAGTTATACAGATGAATAATGCCACATAAAGAAGTGTTTTTTTAGCATGACCAAAGAGATGATGTTTGCCCATGAGATAATCTGAGAAGGGAATAACATTCAAATTATACCAAGAAAAAAAAAAAAAACCCTCATAAACCTCAACCAAAAATCAACTGGGTAGAGAATTGAATAGACACTTATCCAAAGGAGACATACAGAGATTGTCAAGATAGGTCACCTGGGAGGGAGGCCTGCTTTGTCTTGAGGGCAACCCAGGTTCAAACCTAGTCCCCACTGCACTGGGCAAAGTTTTGGTGCCATTGTGTCTCTCCTCTTACTCTTTCTGCTTTATTCACTATCATCATCCCAGAATAAGGAATCCCCAAGTATGGCAAAAAAAAAAAAAAAAAAAAAAAAAAGAGACATAGCTGGCCATAAACACAAGGAAGAATATTTATCATTTCATTATTAGGAACATTCAAAATAAAACAATAATTCAGTGTTATTGTAAATTGTTAGAATACCTATTATCCAAAAGGAAAGAAACAACAAATGTTGGGGGGAAAGTGGAGAAAAGGAAATTCTTGTGCACACAAGGGAATGTAAATTGGTGCAGATAAGATGGAAAATGGTATAGAGATTCCTCAAAAAAATTGAAAATATAAATTCTATATGACAGTTATTACATTTTTGGATATCTACTTCCCCAATACAAAAAAACAAAAATTCAAAGAGATACATATACATACCACAAATAAAGAGAAAACTGCTAATATATAGATATATACATATATAATAATGTGAACAGGTATCAAAAACATAAGGAAAAATTAAAGAAGCTAGACACACATACACACATGTACTATATAACTCTATTTAAAACTGGCACAAACTAAACTCCCATTAAGAGTGAGAAAATCGTTACTTCTTGGCAGCATTACTAGAGACTGACTCTGATTTCTCAGGAATACAAATCCTGTAATCCACCCACTGAGCCATTTTCCTGACACCTAATAGTTTTCTATGTTTGAATCACTAAGATTTTATCATGTTTCTAGGAAATGAGAGGAAAGATGATTATTAAAACAGAAGAAAGGCCTCATCCCACTAGTGCCTTTATGATTTCTCTAAACATATCATATAACTTACATATGGGCACTATATAGTTTATAAATGTAAAACCAATACTGCATAATCCATAGACAAGTGCTGTTTTTGTTTATATATGTAAAACCAATGGTAGCTATGGAAGGCTATGGATTTAAGATTCTTTAAAGCTATAAATACAAGAAGCATAAAGATTATATAGATTTCAATTACTTTTATGATAGTCTATAACCTAATAGCCAATGACATCCAATAATGATGATAGATAATTTTTATTTTTCTAATGCATAGTCATAAAACGAAAACAGAGGGAGTCAGGTGGTAGCACAGCAGGTTAAGCGCAGGTGGCAAGTTCAAGTCCCAGTAACTATATAGGAAAGTTGAGGGTAGGCAAAGGAAAGCTTCACAACTGGTAGGGCAGTACTACAGTACCTCTCCTTTTTTGTCTGTCTCTGTCTTTCATTCTCTATCAAAAATAAATAAATAAATAAATAAATGGTCACAATGAGCAATGGAGTCATGCAGATACCTAGCACCAGTAGCAAATCTGGTGGCAAAAAAAAAAAAAAAAAGACACTGAGCAGCACCTATCTAGATGTGACTCCCCACTCTACCATATGCCAGTTCTGTGTCACTGTGCATATGTCACTGTGTCACTTGACTTCTCAGAATACCAATTTCCTTATCTGTAGAAATGAAAATGATATAAATGATAATAAAAAGAAAATATTTTCGGGGGCAGGCAGTGGTACACCTGGTTAAGCGTACACATTATAGTGCATCAAGGACCCAGGTTCAAGCCCCTGGTTCCAAGCTACAGGGGGAAAGCTTCACGAGTGGTGAAACAAGGCTGTGAGTTTCTCTCTGTCTCTCTCCCTATCTTCCCCTCTTCTCAATTTCTGTCTCAATCCAATAATAAATAAATAAATAAAATTTTTTTTAATTAAGTATTTTAGTAAAATAAATAATTTCAATTGAATTGAATTCTGGAGTGGATATGAAAAATCAGAGAGATTAAGTGAGATAACATATGTAATATTCCACAGGGAAACCTTCTGCAATTAAGAGTGCCATGTAAACATACCCACTTGATAAAGATGAATAGGATCATAAACTACAACTCACACTGCTCTAAGTCACATGCTCTAGTGAAAGCTATTCATTTTTCCTCATTGTAAATCCAAATGAAAGCAAATATACAGGTTAGCTGTGGTTCAAGAAAGGCTTCAACAGTAACTATCATTCTTCAACATAATAAAAAAATAAGTAGAACAGACATAATTCAGAAGCCACTCATCTTCAAAAGTAGTTTCTTGTCAACAACAACAACAAAATATTAATGGGAGGAATAAACCTAAACTTTCGAACTTGGCAGATCAGCTAGTTATCTATGCCTTCTAAAAAAATAAAATAAAATAAAAATAGAGACTCAATATTCCTCGGTGAAGGTTAGAGAACAGCTGAGTCAAGTGAATGTTAATAAAACCAAGTAATTGAGTCAGAGAGAAAACTGGCAAAATGTTGCTTTTTTAAGATTTCCATTTGAAAAAAAAAAGCAGAAAACCCATATAAAGCTAATAAAAAATGAGTTTGAACTTAATGCCATATCACTACTCTACTAGGCGATATTTTAATCCAGCACAGGAAAACAATGGACATAAAGCACCCAAGCCAATCAATGTGGTGAACAAGACATTAAACTATCAATTAATTTGTACCAAGTCAAATTTTGTTTAACCAAATCTAAAATCAATCCCATGAAACCTATGAACAACCAAAGAGGAAACCCTTAGCAAAATATTCAGAAGAAATGAAAGTCAAGTATCTCTTAATAAAAAAAAAAAAAAAAATCACAAAGAACACTATAATTATCACTGAATCAACATTATTTCTGAGTCAGGGTTATAATGATTCACTCTACAATCAGAAGCTGAATGAGCCTTTCTTTTTTATTATTATTATTATTTTGCCTCCAGGGCTGTCACAGTCAGCCTATGAGTCCTGCATTATGAATCCACTGCTCCTAGAGGCCATTTTCCCCATTTTGTTGCCCTTGTTGTTACTGATGCCATTCCTGTTGCTGCTGTTGGATAGGACAGAGAGAAATTGAGAGAGGAGGAGAAGATAGAGAGGGGGAGAAAAAGACCTGCAAACCTGCTTCACTTCTCGTGAAGCGACCCCCATGCAGGTAGGGAGCAGGGGGCTCGAATCATGATCCTTAAGCAGGTCCTTGCACTTGGTGCCATATGCACTTAACCAGTTGAGCTACAGCCCAGCCCCCAAGCACTTCTTTTTTAATCATACTTTTTTATCCACCACAGTGTACCAAGCATTAAATTCACCAGCAAATATTAGCAATTGATTTTTATTTTACATACTTATACATATTCAATTACTATTAAATATATATTTTATAGTAGCATGCTATAAATAGTATGATAAATATAGTTATGCAGGATATAAACTTAATTGTGATAGATGTATTAAAATTGGATATGTAGTTTTATATTGTCCAAATTTACATGAGGATGTGACTTCTATAAATCTTTTTAATATTTTTTAAAAACCACAACAGAACATGTTTGCAAATAAACAATGTAGCTGTGATGATACACACCAAACCAATGAATACAAGGTATAATATTTTCTAGGTTGAAATATACCTCTGCACAAGACTTTTTAAAACTCAACACTGCTGAACAGTCTAGTAACAGTTCTTATTAACTGACAGGAACAAACTTCAAAAGAACTTCTACTATGTTTAGTGAAGTAAGTAGGGAGGTGAAAGACAACTACTAGATGATATTGCTTATATGTGGAATACAGAGCACTGAAACACCTGAACTTGAGGGGGGAAAAAGGTATCCAACCTGTATCACTAAGTGCTGGTATGTTTCATATTGGTTTGGTCTCCTTCCCCCTACCTCTGAGAGAATTGGTTTGGCCCTTGCTAGTTTCGCTGGAGCCCTTCTCCCCACCCCCGGAATCCCGACAGAGGGCCAGAGTTCTTGGCCCGGCAGCGTGAGGGGATGGAGGACAGATGTGTGTGGTGACTAGTTTAAGGGTCTCTCTCTGCCACCAGAGCAGGAAGACAGGAGAGCACATGTTTGACTGCTCATGAATAAAGCTTCTCTGCCCAGCCGTATGTCTCTGGTCGTCTCTGTCTACCGCCACGAAGCTAGCCCGGCCTGCTGGAGCCCCAAACTTTAACGACAACTAAGACCGTGAAAATTATAGTGGTTATCACTGGGGTGTTAGTAGGGAGTGGGTGAGGGGCATACAGAAGTTTGGAGCTATGTGTAGTATGAATATACCCTTTTAATCTTATAATCTTGTAAACTATTGTGAAATTACTAATTAAAAGAAAACTACTTGGAAAAGGATTGTGGATATTTATTTTCAACTTCCTTTGGGATATGCTCAAGTGATTTTTTTTTTCAGTTTGGGTGAGTTCTCAAAATTGACAATTGGCTTGACTTCATCACATAAAAACATAATTACATATTATCCAGCTGTTACTAATTTGGTGTCTTAGGAGCTTTCACAGAAGTTCATAACAACTACTTGCAATGAGAAGTGTAGTTGATGGTCCCTAGGAGGTTTATTATTGAATAAGCTTATTATTATATCCTTACCCTCTATACAACAGGACAGTATTATGGATATACTCATAAAAGAGGAAGAAAGATGACAGATGGAAATAAGATGCATACATTTTTTTGGCTGTAGTCAGGGCTTCATCAATTCAGGTCAACTTTTTCAGATAGAAAGTGGGAGACAGAAGGACAGAAGGAATCACACTACAGTACCAAAGCTTTCTGCAGTGCAGTGGGAAACAGGTGCAAACATCAGTGATGAGCATGATAGAGCAAGCACACTATCTAGTCAGCTATCTTGCTAGTCCAAGTTCTAAATAGAGTACAACATGTATAGCAATTGTATACTGTAAACAATCCAATAGATACATAGTGTAAACTACAAATGAAAGTCAATGGGTCAAGCAGTAGCGCAATGGGTTAAGCACACATGGCGCAAAGTGCAAGAACAGTCCTAAAGATCCTGGTTCGAGCCCCTGGCTCCCCACCTGCAGGGGAGTTGCTTCACAAGTGGCAAAGAAGGTCTGCAGGTGTCTGTCTTTCTCTCCTCCTCTCTGTCTTCCTTTCTGCTCTCCATTTCTCTCTGTCCTATCCAATAACAATGACATTAACAACAACAACAATAAACACAACAATGTTAAAACAACAATGGCAACAAAAGGAGGAAAAATTGCCTCCAGGAACAGTGGATTGTGGACCGAGCCCCAGCAATAACCCTGGAGGCAGAAAAAAAAAAAAAAAGAAAATCAACTATGTGATTTCAAGTTTTCTAGCCATCCCACTGAAACAGCTGAAAAGCAGAGAGTTAATTTTAACAATATGGTTTAACCTTGTGTCAATGTTTAAACATGTCATATGAAATATTAATGGTAAACTATATTCTTTCATTTATGCTCAACTGACAATATTTGCTATGTATTTTGCATTTATACAGACATCTTTGAGCTAGTCAAATTTTAATAGGTCAATAATTAGTAACGCCAGGATTAAACTTTAGAGGTCTAGACCACATACAACCAGTAGGCTTTTATTCAATTATATTATGTTTCTTTATCCTAAATCAGCAGTTTTCTTTGCATTTGGAATATTTTTAATATTCAGAACAGAGACTTAATTACAACAAAAATCTGAAAGAAGCAAAATACAATGTAGGCAAAGATGAAAAGAATATTTAAACTGGAATGTTCAAAGTATAATAAAAGTTACCTGAAAAGGTTTCTTTAGTACAGAAGTGGGAGGCTTTCTTCTGCTAAGAGCCATTTGGATATTTAACACATCATTTGTAGGTCATAATTCTAACCTAACTATGGGCACTTAATGTTGCTATGAAAAAACCTCCTAGATTTATTGGATTTTGAGTTCTGCCTGCAGACAGCTGTCTTGGCAGGACCATACCAAATGATATATGGTCAGTGGACCAACATTCCCTATTTTTGCTGTAGCAGAAGGTAATTAAATTCTTAATTGTTTAAAAGAAAGTTCATGGGGGTCCAGCGGTAATGCAGCCGGTTAGCCGCACATGGTGCAAAGCCCAAGGACGAGCGTAAAGATCCCAGTTCAAGCCCCCAGCTCCCCACCTGCCGCAGGGTTGCTTCACAAGCGGTGAAGCAGGTCTGCAGGTGTGTATCTTTCTCTCCCCCTCTCTGTCTTCCCCTCCTCTCTCCATTTCTCTCTGTCCTATCCAACAACAACATCAATAACAATAATAATAACCACAATAATGACAAAAAAAACAACAAAGGGAAGAAAAAGGGGAAAAAAATAGCTTCCAGGAGTAGTGGATTCATGGTGCAGGCACCGAGCCCTAGCAATAACCCTGGAGGCAAAAAGAGACCAGCAATTAAGGCAATAGATTAAAATCCCAAAAAAAATCCCTAACTAGGAAACCAACGGAGACCTGGCGCACCAAGTTAAGTGAATATAGCACAAGGACCCATGCAAGGATATGGGTTCCAGCCCCCCGCAGCCCACCTGCAGGGGCTGGGGGGGCTGGTCGCTTCACAAGTGGTGAAGCAGGTCTGCAGGTATCTTTCTCCCTCTCTGTCCCCCTCCCCTCTCAATCTCTCTCTGTTCTATCAAAAAATAATAATAATAAATAAATAAATAAACATGGCCACAGGAGCAGTGGATTCATAGTGCAGTCACCAAGCCACAACAATAAGTCTGGAAGCAAAAAAAAAAAAAAAAAAATGAAAGAAAAAAAGAAAACCCACTACAAAAAAAGTTAAAGTTGTCTTGAAAAGAAAGTAAAGCACAAAATTATGCAAATATGGTAAAGATGTCATGAATTAGATAACAAAAAAAAGTACTGGCAGACATCATTAGCTCTGTTATTTAAGCTGAGATATTTAATTTATCCTTCCAGATCTCAGCATCCAATCTTAGAAAATAAAGGTAGTAGTAGTCCAGGAGATGGTACAGAGAGGCATTGGACTCTCAAGCATGAGGTTCTGAGGTTCTGAGTTCAATCCCCAGTGGCATATATATCAGAGTAATGTCTGATTATTTCTCTCTCTCTTCTATTTTTCTATTTTTCTCATGAATAAATAAATAAAATCTTTTAAAAAAAACAAGAAAATGAAGATAATATATGTTTA
The DNA here is from genome assembly GCF_950295315.1 of Erinaceus europaeus. NCBI lineage: Eukaryota > Metazoa > Chordata > Mammalia > Eulipotyphla > Erinaceidae > Erinaceus > Erinaceus europaeus. Next base: position 60,528,254 of record NC_080169.1, on the reverse strand, counting down.
AACAGGAAGATAGGTTCTTATATACTTTTCTCATGTTAGGGAGCTACTCTCTAGCCTAATACAGCTTTCTAGTCCTATTCCCAACTCTGACAACATTTTCAACCCACCTGCATGTTAGCTGTCAGGCTCAGGCAAAAATTAGTAAAGTTATGGGCCCCTTGGAATTTACCTAAAATAGACTTCCTAGCATCTTCCAACATAAAGACCCCAAATCTCACTTCCTATATTCTTATCTTTATGTTTCTGATTATTAAACAATTTGTTCTGCTTTATAGCTTAGTGCTTTTCAGCCACCAAGTTGCAGATGCTACTATGACACCAATCTGACTTACCAGGGCAGATGACCTCACCAATGTGTCCTGGAACCCCACCTTCCCAGAACCCCCTTACCCCAGTAGGGAAAGACAGAAACAGACTAGGGATATGGATCGACCTGTCAATGCCCATGTCCAGTGGAGAAGCAATTACAAGAGCCAGACCACCCACCTTCTGCTCCCCATAAAGATGTCTGGTCCAAACTCACAGAGAGATAGAGAATAGGGAAACTTCCAGTGGAGGGGCTGGGATATGAAATTCACGTGATGGCAAGTGTGTGGAATTGTACCCCTCCTGTCCCACAATCTTTTTGATCATTATTAAATAACTAATAAAAAATGACTAACAATCATCTTGCAATGGCAAAAGAAAAGAATAAGACCCAAGATATTAACAGAAATTTGTGTATTTGTCTACACTAATCTAATGGTATCCCCAGAGGGATAGAGAATGGGAAAGATATCAAGGGAGGGGGTGGGATATGGAGATTAGGTGGTGGGAATTGTGTGGAATTGTACCCATCCTACCCTACGGTTTTGTTAATTAATCCTTTCTTAAATAAAAAATAAAAATAAATTAAAAATATATATATATGACATTTGGATGGAGGTAGAAAGCATGATGGTTATACAAAAGATTCATGCCTGAGGCTCCAAAATCCCAGGTTCAATCCCCACCTTCCACTTCCACTTCCCCACCCTGCCAACCCCCCACCACCATAAACCAGAGCTGAACAATGCTCTGGTTAAATAATAATAATATGAGAGGGGGGAAAATTGATTGTATTTCTAACAAAGGGACTTTTCAAAGTTAACCCAATTACCAAATAATGTGATGTTAACAATAACTATCCATTGTCTTCTTGAACCCTAGGACAGCAAGAACATCACATTTCCACTATAGAGCCTAAACTCCCCCCAGTCCTGGGACCCTAGGGTAGGGCCCACTTTCCCGTATGCCTCTCCCAATCCATATCAAATAATATTGCATCTGCCGATCACAACCTAACCAACACAATGATTGCCACCTCAACATGCTTCACTTCAGACTGTGTCCAGAGACTTCACATGTGGAATGACAACCCTTCAGCTTAATTGCTCGGGTGAGACCTTTCCTTTCATAGTCTACTCTAATTTCATCTCAGGTGGTTCACTTTCTAACAAAGTCCCAAAACCTAGATATACACCAGTTTCTGTGAGAGAGAGCATATGTTCACACGTATCTATAAACTACTGCAAAATATATACCTGAAAGCAGAGGTACACTGGAGTTTGCAGTGAGTACCCCCCTAACACTTCCTCTCCACTATTCCAAGCTTTGGGTCCATGATTGCTCAACAATTTGTTTGGCTTCGTATGTTAACTCTCTTTTCAGTCACCAGGTTCCAGATGCCATCAGGATGCCGGCCAGGCTTCCCTAGACTGAAGACCCCACCAATGTGTCCTGGAGCTCAGCTTCCCCAGAGACACACCCTACTAGGGAAAGAGAGGCAGACTGGGAGTATGGACCGACCAGGCAACGCCCATGTTCAGCGGGGAAGCAATTACAGAAGCCAGACCTTCTACCTTCTGCAACCCACAATGACCCTGGGTCCATGTTCCCAGAGGGATAGAGAATGGGAAAGCTATCAGGGGAGGGGGTGGGATACGGAGATTGGGTGGCGGGAATTGTGTGGAATTGTACCCCTCCTACCCTATGGTTTTGTTAATTAATCATTTCTTAAATAAAAAATAAAAATAAAAAATAAATGACATTTGGATGGAGGTAGAAAGCATGATGGTTATATGAAAGACTCATGCCTGAGGCTCCAAAATCCCAGGTTCAATCCCCACCTTCCACTTCCACCTCCCCACCCTGCCAACCCCCCACCACCATAAACCAGAGCTGAACAATGCTCTGGTTAAATAATAATAATAATAATAGTAATAATAATAACTGGCAGTGTAAATTATCTTGCACATCACAGAATACAAAATGTTAATAAAACAAAAGTCTCTGAGCCAGTAGATAAGGAGCTATTACAAAAAGAATGTACTAGAGTCTCCTTGAGTATGTCAAGGTTTTAGTAATACTGATACATATATAAAAACTACTCTTCTCCATTAAATGAATGTTTTTCTCCATTTTCTCCTAAAATCTCTAGGTTTTTCCCATCTGATAGGAAACACAGATTAGGTATAGCAAGAAAGGAAGGGAGGGTGTTTGATACCAAAAGTTGACACACAGAGCGGGGGGTGGGGTGGGGTGGGGAGATAGAGTGGAGGATAAACAGCAATTGACAATGAAAATGATAGTGAAGTACTGGCTATACTGATGTAGACAAACTACCTGAAGTGGCAGTGACAGAGTTATGGTTTATGTTGTGAATTATCTTTATATATCTCTTCATAATGATGAGGCAGTGGTATCAGGATGAATTTGTTTGTTTCAACTACACTTTATTTTATGAAAGTTTCTACCAAATACAACTACGGTTGAGTCATAGTGTTTGCAAATTTCCTTATGTGTGAATTCTCTAATTGGATAAAATTGCTTTGTAATCCCAAAGTCAATATTTATATTGCCTGTACCATCGTTCATAGATATACGCAGAGCAGCAAAAAAGGGTTAATCAACAGGTACATTTCCAGATGAGGTAAAATAATTCTACACTCTGCTGTCCTATTTGAGTTCTCAGTCTGTAAACAAATATCTTTCACCAGCGTATTTTGTGACAACTTTTGTGAATATGTTTGCTTTGTGTAGATGAATTTGCCCTTTAAAATAGCCTCCACACATGGAGTTGAAGTGCATCTAGTGTTGTCAGAGGGTTGTGATGTGCCTAGGGAGATAATTCTGTGTGAAATAAGCTTCTTCCAGGCATGAGTAATATTGCTATTGGTCATAATAAGTTAACAATATATATTAGGCGGGGGAGAAAACATAGTGGTTATGCAAAATAATTTTCAAGTCTGAGGCTCCAAAGTCCTAGGATCAATCACCACAAATCAGAGCTGAGCAGTGCTCAGAGAAAAATAAAAATGAATTAAAACATAGGTATGTGTATATATAAGGGGTTGGCAAAATAGCTCATTTGTTTAGTGCACTGCTTTGCCTTGTACTCAAGGGTCAAGTCCTGTCCTCCAGCACATTTAAGGAAGCTTTGGTGCTATGATCTGTCTCTTTTTTTCCTCTCCACCTTTTTTTGTCTCTATCTGAAAAGTCAGCCTGGAGTGGTGAAGCCCCTGAGATAATAAACTCACACAACACACACACATTTTTACACTGAAGTTACACATAAAGCTAGGTTATATTTGATTGACTGATTAAAGTGTTGTGAACAAGTTGTTTTTCCTAGGAACAAAAAGTTCAGTGTTTGCTAATTCAGTCTTTGCAGTAACTATTGAGTTGTCTGAAAAGTGGGAGAACAGATTGACTTGTCAACGCCCATGTCCAACAGAGAAGCAATTACAGAAGCCAGACCTCCCACCTTCTGCATCCCATAACTACAGAAGCCAGACCTCCCACCTTCTGCATCCCATGACTACAGAAGCCAGACCTTCCACCTTCTGCATCCCATAATAATCCTGGCTCCATGCTCCCAGAAGGATAAAAAAATAGGAAAGCTTTCAGTGGATGGGATAAGATATGGAGTTCAGGTGGTGGGAATTGTGTGAAACTGTACCCCTTTTGGTCTTGTCAATATTTCCATTTTATAAATAAATAATAAATAGAGAGAAAGAAAGGAAGGAAGGATGGAAGAAAGAGAGAAAGAGAGAAAGGAAGGAAGGAAGGAAACACTATTAATTTCTGCACCACAGAACAACAACAGAAAAAATCTTTGGTCCACACTCCCAAAGCGGTAAAGAATAGGAAAGCTTGGGGGCTGGGCAGCAGTACAGCGGGTTAAGCACACAGGGCACAAAACACAAGCACCTGTGCAAGGATACGGTTTAAGCCCCCAGCTCCCCACCTGTAGGGGGGTCGCTTCACAAGCAGTGAAGCAGGTCTGCAGGCATCTTTCTCTCCCCCTCTGTCTTCCCCTCCTCTCTCGATTTCTTTCTGTGCTATCCAACAATAATGACAGCAATAACAACAATAAGGGCAACAAAATGGGAAAAGTGGCCTCCAGGAGCAGTGGATTTGTATTGCAGGCACCGAGCCCCAACAATAACCCTGGAGGCAAAATAAAGAAAATTAACTAATTAATTAATTTAATTAAAAAATAGGGAAGCTTCCAGTGGAAGGGATGGGATACTGAACTCTGTGGTGGGAATTGTATGGAATTGTACCCCTCTTAGCCCACAATCTTGTCAATTATTATTGAATCACTAATATAAATAAATAAATAAATAGAAAAAATATACCATGATTTTTCTTTCACTCAACAGTAACTTTATAGACCAAACTACTCAATATATCCAGTACTGAGAATTAACTGTATTTTGTTTTTTAAAAAAACCTGTTTTCATAAATGTCATTCCCAAGTATAAGAATTAATTAAATACTTTAAAAGCTCAGTACTTATTTATATTTCTAGAAAATTACTTTGTTGAACTACAGTTGGTTAGAATGCAGGTATTAATAGCTCAACACAGGTTTACTACCAGAATATCAAGTTCACCAGTATCTCACTGAAAACAAAAGAATGTGATTTCCAATTAATGTGGAGACTAAAGAAATAGCTAAACATTTTAGTGAATAAAATGAAGCAGGATTCGACTTCCGGAGGCGGAGCTATGAGCAGCAGATAGCTTTCTCTCCTCTCCTCTCCTCTCCTCTTCCGGATCAACTAGGAATACCAAAGGAGACCACCCGGACCGAAACAAGACAGGACTAGAATGACCACAGGAACCCAGTAAATCACCCGTGAGTACAAACACATGTGGCTGGTGACAGAGAGGAGAGAGGGGCCTAAGGAGAGATTAAGTGACTGCTAACAGTTCAACAGTTTATCAGTGGAGACACCACCTCCAGTCTGCTTCACAACAAGGGGACAGCTGAAGGGAGGAAAGGACTCCCCAGAGACTCACCAAGTGCAACTCTGAGTCTCCATTGCTACTACCCTCAGAATCTGGAGCAGCAACAGGGAGGGACACCAGGGGACAGAGATCTAACTGGGAAACTCAGGAGAAGACCTATACCTCGGTGGCATAGCTGAGGGGCTGTAAAAGTCTCTCTGCATAACCACTGGATTATCTCTGCCACACCCTGCTTTATCTCTTGGTCAGGAGTCAGTGATTAAGCTAAGAAGCCTATTGATAGTTTAAAAGCCCTCAGGCTCCCATAGTCTGCAGTGAAGAAAAAAAAAGAGGCTTTTACACCACTGAGCTCCAACTCAGGGATTGAAAAAACTGTTAACTTCCACCACGGTAAACCCTTTAAAAATTACTTAGACACAAGTCAATCCAGGCAATAGTAATCAATAATTTGAAAAGTACTGATAAAGGGAACTCATAACATAATATATAAAATGGTTAAAACAACAAGAAAAAATATTGGAGACTCGAAGCAGGACAAGAGTCCAGCTAAAAGTCCTCCAGAGGGTGAAGCACAAAACAACGAGTTCAACATCCAAACATTAGCTAAGGAAATAATCACAGGAGTGAGTAAAGAATTTGAAAAAATTGTAATCAGAAATGCAGGAACAACAAATGAGAATATGGAAGAAAATTCTAATAATCTCATGGTTATTAGAGAGCTGAAAGCTGAAATCGCTGAGCTAAGAAGGCAACTAGCTGAACAAGCTAAAACAGTATCAGAACAGGGCAACAAAATAGATGAACTCCAGAAAGCAGTAGAGGGCATAGAGAATAGAATCAATGAGGCTGAAGACAGAATTAGCAAGATTGAGGATGAATTAGAGACAACTAAAAAAGATGTAAGAGATCTCAAAAAGAGATTAAGAGATGCTGAAAACAACAACAGAGTCCTATGGGATGACTTCAAAAGAAACAATATACGCATTATTGGCTTGCTAGAGGAAGAAAGAGAAGCAGAGGAAGAAGGCATTCTCCAGGCCATAATAGCTGAAAATTTCTCTAGTCTAGACAACATCAAAGACATAAAGATTCAAGAAGCCCAGAGGGTCCCAAACAGAATTAACCCAGACCTAAAGACACCAAGACATGTCATACTTAGAATGGAAAGGAATAAGGATAAAGAAAGGATCCTCAAGGCTGCAAGAGAAAAACAAAGAGTCACCTACAAAGGAAAACCCATAAGATTAGCAGCAGACGTCTCCATACAAACACTACAGGCCAGAAGAGAATGGCAAGATATCTATCGAGTGCTCAATGAGAAAGGCTTTCAGCCAAGAATACTATATCCTGCTAGACTGTCATTCAGACTAGATGGAAGCATCAAAACCTTCTCAGACAAGCAACAGTTGAAGGAAGCAACCATCACCAAGCCTGCCCTGAAAGAAGTTCTGAAAGGTCTCCTATAAACAACCAGACCACCACAAATAGGACATATATCAAAACACTCTAAAACTCTACAAGAATGGCATTAAAATATCTTCAATCTTTGATATCAATAAATGTCAATGGCCTGAATTCACCTATTAAAAGACACAGAGTAGGAAGATGGATCAGAAAACACAACCCAACAATATGTTGTCTACAAGCAACTCACCTAACTCAACAAGACAGACACAGACTTAAAGTGAAAGGATGGAAAACTATCATACAAGCCAATGGCCCACAAAAAAGGGCAGGAACAGCTATTCTCATATCTGACATGATAGACTTTAAAATAGATAAGATTTAAAAAGATAGGAATGGACACTACTTAATGCTCAGAGGATCAGTCAATCAAGAGGACTTAACAATTATTAATATCTATACACCCAATAAGAAGCCATCTAAATACATCAAACTTCTACTGAAAGAGCTACAGCAATATATTAACAGTAACGCAATCATAGTAGGGAACTTCAACACCCCACTATCTCAACTTGACAGATCATCCAGGAAGAAAATCAGTAAAGACATAAGGGAGCTAAATGAAGAGATAGATAAACTAGAACTATTGGACATTTTCAGAGTCATTCATCCCAAGAAACTGGAATACACATTTTACTCAAATCCACATGGATCATTCTCAAGGATAGACCATATGTTAGGCCACAAAGACAGCATCAGCCAATTCAAGAGCACTGAAATCATCCCAAGCATCTTCTCAGACCACAGTGCAATTAAACTAACACTTAACAATCAAAAAAAGATTAGTAACAGTCCCAAAATGTGGAAGCTCAACAGTACACTTCTTAACAACTTCTGGGTCAAAGAGGAAATCAAGGAAGACATCAAAATGTTTCGAGAGTTCAATGAAAATGAAGACACAAGCTATCAAAATATTTGGGACACAGCTAAAGCAGTCCTAAGAGGGAAGTTCATAGCTATACAAGCACACATTAGGAAACAAGAAAAGGCACAAATAAACAGCCTGATTGCACATCTTAGAGCATTTTTTCATATGTTTCTCAGCCTTTTGTATCTCTTCTGTGGTGAATATTCTGTCCAAGTCCTCCCCCCATTTTTGGATGGGGTTATTTGTTGTCTTGTTGTTGAGTCTGGCAAGCTCTTTATATATGTTGGTTATTAAACTCTTATCTGATGTATGGCATGTAAAGATCTTCTCCCATTCTGTGAGGTGTCTTTTGGTTTGGGTAGTGGTTTCTTTTGCTGTGAAGAAGCTTTTTAATTTGATGTAGTCCCATAGGTATATACTTGCCTTGGTCTTCCTTGTAATTGGATTCGTTTCATTGAAAATGTCTTTAAAATTTATGTGGAAAAAAGTTCTGCCAATATTTTCCTCTAAGTATCTGATAGTTTCTGGTCTAACATCCAAGTCCTTGATCCACTTGGAATTTACTTTTGTATTTGGTGAAATACAGTGATTCAGTTTCATTCTTCTGCATGTTTCAACCCATTGTTTCCAACACCATTTGTTGAAGAGACTCTACTTTCCCCATGTAATAGTCTAGGCCCCTTTGTCAAAGATTAGATGTCCATACGTGTGGGGCCTCATTTCTGGGCTCTCAATTCTATTCCACTGGTCAGTGTGTCTGTTCATGTTCCAGTACCAAGCAGTTTTGATGACAATGGCCCTATAATATAGTTTGAGATCTGGCAGTGTGATGCCTCTCGTTCTGTTCTTTTTTCTCAAGATTATTTTGGCAATTCTAGATCTTTTCTGGTTCCAGATAAACATTTGTAGCATTTTTCTATTCTCCTAAAAAATGTGCTTGGGATCTTGATGGGGATAGCATTAAATTTGTAGATGGACCTTGAAAAAATCATGTTGAGTGAAATAAGTCAGAAATAGAAGGATGAATATGGGATGATCTCACTCTCAGGCCGAAGTTGAAAAACAAGATTAGAAAATAAAACACAAGTTGAACCTGAAATGGAATTGGAGTATTACACCAAAGTAAAAGACTCTGGGGTGGGTGGGTGGGTGAGTGGAGAGAATACAGGTCCATGAAAGATGATGAATGACATAGTGGCAGTTGTATTGTTAAATGGGAATCTGGAGAATGTTATGCATGTACAAACTATTGTATTTACTGTTGAATGTAAAGCATTAATTCCCCAATAAAGAAATAAATTATTTTTAAAAAATGAAGCAAATATGGATGTTTTGTATTTAATTTTGACTTATACAAATAAAGCATTCGATTAGGAACTTAGCAAATCCGTGTCCTATCCATTACCATTAAATACAATAGCTCTTGGCCACTATAATACCAAATTATATTTACATAAGAAAAATGACACTGCAACATCCTTCAGAAAATGACTGCCAAGCAAGGAAATTTTTGGAGGGGATGAATATGCTTATTACTTGGATTGTAGTATTATTTCAAGAATGTATCCATATGTCCAATTGTTAAGCATTAAATGTTCAGTTGTTATATCTTCTGTAAGTTAATACAATGTTTTATAAGAAATGGTACACTGAAAAAAAATCAAAGAACTCTATGACTATAATTAACATTCGAATAACTATACACATGCATGTTAGTAGAATGACTTGCTTCTGTTAGCAGGAAATAACTGGCATTTTAAAAGATCTGCTTCTAGGGCTCAGTGGTGACATACCTAGTTGAGCATATACACTGCCATGTTCAAGGGCCTGAGTTCAAGGCCCCAGACTCTACCTTCAAGGGGAGGGGAAATGTCACAAATGATGAAGCAATGCTGTAGGTGTCTCTCTTTCTCCTATCTTCCCTGTCCCCTCTGCTCTACTCTGTCCTATCAAACAAATAAGGTTTTTTTTTAAATCTGTTTTTATATTTTTTAATAATTTTTGCAAAATACATAAGATATGTTTTGTATACTTAAATATTTTATCAAGTGAGTCTTTATAAATATTCTCTATTAAAATCTGGGTCTGCAGCTATCAAGAACAATGAACCCACCTTCTCTGACCCATCTTGGACAGAGCTAGAAGGAATTATGTTAAGTGAGCTAAGTCAGAAAGATAAAGATGAGTATGGGATGATCCCACTCATCAACAGAAGTTGACTAAGAAGATCTGAAAGGGAAACTAAAAGCAGGGCCTGACCAAATTGTAAGTAGGGCACCAAAGTAAAAACCCTGTGGAGAGGGGTAGACATGCAGCTTCCTGGGCCAGTGGGGGGTGGGAGTGGGTGGGAGGGATGGGTCACAGTCTTTTGGTGGTGGGAATGGTGTTTATGTACACTCCTAGCAAAATGTAGACATATAAATCACCAGTTAATTAATATGAGAGGGGGAAAATCAATTGTATGTCTCAAAGTTTTTCAAAACACAAACTGAATCTTTTTAATATATAGACTGTGTATTTGATATGCGGACTCTCTCAAAAGCCTAGACCAAGTAGATCAGAAGCATCCAATAGCACAGCTATATACAAGATACTGGGTACTGTACAGCAAACCATAACAAAAGGACTTTTCAAAGTTAACCCAATTACCAAATAATGTGATGATAACATTAACTATCCATTCTCTTTTTGAACCCTAAGACAGCAGGAACCTCACATCTCCACTATAGAGCCCCTACTTCCCCCAGTCCTGGAACCCTTGGATAGGGCCCACTTTCCCATATGCCTCTCCCAATCCATATCAAATAATATTGCATCCGCCAATCACAACCTAACCAACGCAATGATTGCCACCTCTACATGCTTCACTTCAGACTGTGTCCAGAGACTTCACGTGTGGAATGACAACCCTTCAGCTTCATTACTCGGGTGAGACCTTTCCTTTCATAGTCTACTCTAATTTCATCTCAGGTGGTTCACTTTCTAACAAAGTCCCAAAACCTAGATATACACCAGTTTCTGTGAGAGAGAGCATATGTTCACACGTATCTATAAACTACTGCAAAATATATACCTGAAAGCAGAAGTACACTAGAGTTTGCAGTGAGTACCCCCCTAACACTTCCTCTCCACTATTCCAAGCTTTGGGTCCATGATTGCTCAACAATTTGTATGGCTTCGTATGTTAACCCTCTTTTCAGTTACCAGGTTCCAGATGCCACCAGGATGCTGGCTAGGCTTCCCTGGATTGAAGACCCCACCAATGTGTCCTGGAGCTCAGCTTCCCCAGAGACACACCCTACTAGGGAAAGAGAGAGGCAGACTGGGAGTATGGACCGACCAGGCAACGCCCATGTTCAGCGGGGAAGCAATTACAGAAGCCAGACCTTCTACCTTCTGCAACCCACAAGGACCCTGGGTCCATGCTCCCAGAGGGATGGAGAATGGGAAAGCTATTAGGGGAGGGGGTGTGATATGGAGATTGGGTGGTGGGAATTGTGTGGAGTTGTACCCCTCCTACCCTATGGTTTTGTTAATTAATCCTTTGTTAAATAAATAAAAAAATAGATTGGCTGTGAACTACAAAACTATATGCAATGAACACCTCTCAATTAGTCACAAATATAAATGAACTCTCTGCTACAGAAGTTAACTGATATCAACTTTAATCCCAGGTCTTTTCTACACTCCACTTTAAGTCTTTTTCAATAAACTAATCCCTCACTAACAAACACTATAAAGCTCTGTATTGAATGTCCTACTTTTTCAAATCCTTCAACAGTGAGAAATCAATCTTCTAATGACAATGAACCTCTCTATATTTCAGTTTGAGACCTTTGCAACAGGTTTTCTTAAAATGGTTTGACAGTTGACACAAGCCTGATTTGGCTAACATTTTAATCTGAGTGCTAGAAATAACAACACAATTTCCTGTCCAGACAACAAATCTCTTTCTAAAGGTGTGATTACCTTCAGTCTCATGTCTTTCTAATTTAGTGCTGTGCCCTTTTCTCTGCTCAGTGATTCACTGTGACACTGACACTTTAGACAAACAAATCTAAACATGTGACAGTCACAAGTAGAAAATTCTTTCTCAGGGGGGAGGACATGGACAGAATATTCACCACAGAAGAGATACAAAATCCCAAGAAACACATGAAAAAATGTTCCAAGTCTCTGATTGTCAGAGAAATGCAAATAAAGACAACAATGAGATACCCAAAAAAATTCTTTCTCAAACTTCAAGAGGGAGACATTATCACCATTTTTCAAAAGCTTTGATGATACAGTGTTGTATAAATTCCCAATTGAATGAATATGTGCTAAACTATTACTAGTAAATTTATAAATTTCAAGGTTAAAAAGTTTTTTTGTTTTGATTTTTCTTTTTTTTAATTAATTAACTTATTTATTTATAAAATGGAAACACTGACAAGACCATAGAATAAGACGGGTACAATTTCCACCACCAGAACTCCGTATCCCATCCCCTCTCCTGATAGCTTTCCTATTCTTTAACCTTCTAGGAGTATGGACCCAGGGTCATTATGGGGTGCAGAAGGTGGAAGGTCTGGCTTCTGTAATTGCTTCCCCACTGAACATGGGCATTGACAGGTCAATTCATACTTCCAGCCTGTTTCTCTCTTTCTCTAGTGGATAAGGGCTCAGGGAAAGCAGGGCTCCAGGACACATTGGTGGGGTCGTCTGCCCAGGGAAGTCAGGTTGGCATCATAGTAGCATCTGGAACCTGGTGGCTAAAAAAGAGTTAACATATAAAGCCATATAAATTGTTGACAAATCATGAACCTAAAGGCTGGAATAAAGCAGATAAATATTTTTTAACCTCAGGGCTTCAGTAGATCCACTGCTTCCAGTAGACCTTTTTTTTTTTTTTTTTTAAATCTTTTACCCAGGTAAAGTGTGAGAAACAGCAAGGGTGAAAAAGACAGAAAGAAAAGGAGAGGCCAGGCATGGTGGCACATACCTGTAGTCCCAGCTACTTGGGAGGCTGAGGCTGGAGGATCACTTGAGCCCAGAAGTTCTGGGCTGTGGTGCGCTATGCCGATTGGGTGTCAGTCCGCACTAACTTTGGCATCAATATGGTGACCTCCTGAGAGCCGAGGTACACTAGGTTGACTAAGGAGGGGTGAACTGGCCCAGATTAGAAAGAAAAAGAGAGACATAACAGTACTGCTCCACCATTTGTGAATGTGCATAGCACTGTGCATAGCAACATGTGTCCTATAGTGGCTAAAGGCTCAAATCCAAGTCCTCACACATGTAAAATGTGTGTCCTACTGAGTAATCTATCTGCCAGTCTGCCTAGCCTCCTACTTTGGAAAGCTTTAAGGCATACAGAAAAAGGAACATAAGAAAAAAAATCATCTAAAACATAAAATAGATGGGAGTCGGGTGGTAGCGCAGTGGCTTAAGCGCATGTGGCACAAAGTGCAAGGACCAGCATAAGGATCAGGGTTCAAGCCTCACCCCCACCTGCAGGGAAGTCACTTCATAAGCGGTGAAGTAGGGCTGCAGGTGTCTATCTTTCTCTCCCCCTCTGTCTTCCCCTCCTCTCTCCATTTCTCTCTGTCCTATCCAACATCAATTACAACAATAAAACAACAAGGGCAACAAAAGGGAATAAATAAATATATATATATATATTAGATGTCAATGCCCAAATATCTTATAGCTCATGTTCCAACTACTTTGGTCAGTTATGTACTAACTAGTCTGATTAAAGTCTCTACAACAACAAATTACAGTAATATCCTAAAACAGTGGCCCTACCTCCTTTCTGTCCCCATAACACCACCAGTAATAGTACAAAATGGGTTCCTAACACTTATGAAAAAAGATAGTTGGTATATAAAAGAAAAGACTCTGGGGTGGGTGTGGAGGGGGTTTCAGGTCCTGGAACATGATGGCAGACAAGGACCTAATGGGGGTTGAACTGTTATGTGGAAAACCGGGAAATGTTATACATGTACAAACTATTGTATTTTACTGTTGACTGTAAACCATTAATCCCCAAATAAAGAAATAATGATAATAAAAGAAAAATTTATATCTAGATGTATAATCATGGCAAGTAGGAACAACAATAAAAATCTTTCTAAATGTTAAATGAGACATTCCAGTCACAGTCTGAAAAAACAGAAATCTCCATTCCACAATATTTCCTTCAAAAATCAGTGACTGTAAAGCAACAAGGACAAATACCAAATAATTTCATTTATGAGTGGGACTTAATACATAGGGACAGGGAGAGTGAAGACAAAGTGAAACATGGACTAGGGGAGAGTCGGGCTGTAGAGCAGAGGGTTAAGCGCAGGTGGCGCAAAGCACAAGGACCGGCATAAGGATCCCGGTTCGAGCCCCGGCTCCCCACCTGCAGGGGAGTTGCTTCACAGGCGGTGAAGCAGGTCTGCAGGTGTCTATCTTTCTCTCCTCCTCTCTGTCTTCCCCTCCTCTCTCCATTTCTCTCTGTACTATCCAACAATGACAACAACAATAATAACTACAACAATAAAACAACAAGGGCAACAAAGGGAATAAATAAATAAAATAAAATAAAAGAAAAGAAACATGGACTAGGAGTGGTGTATTGCATAAAAGCAAAAGACTCTGGGGAAAGAGAGAGAGGGAAGAACAGAAGAGAACTTTGAGGTCATAATGAAACTGTACCCCTGTGTCAAAGAATACACTGTAAATCACCAACCCACATCTGCAAGCTTGGGAGAACTATGGTAGCTTCCAGCGGAGGGAATGGGATACAGAACTCTGGTGGTGGGGATGGTGGGGAATTCAAACCCTGTTATCTTATAATCTTGTGTATCAATATTAAATCACTAATAAAACTTTAAAAAAATAAAAAGGTCTTTTATGAGTGGTGGAATCATGCAGGCACTGTGCCCTAGTGTCAAATAAATAAGTAGCCAAAGAAAAATCAACTTCCCAACAAGAATAAAGGAGGAAAGCAAATTTTCTAGACTCCTAATGCCACCAATCCTCTCATATGTGTTTTCCAGAGTCAGGAAAATACATTGAATTAAAGATGAGTTTCCACAAAGAGAACAAGTATTAAAAAATGCCTTTACACTGGAATTTTTATTTGATTTCACGTATTAAATTTGAAAACATACCCAGTTTAGATTTCTACTTTCCTGACAATCTCATTTATAAAATAATAATAATAATAAATTAAGATTCAGAAATTGGACAGATTTTATTTGGGGGCCTTTTTCTAAAAGAAAATGTACAGATAAATATCTAGCTATAGAAAAGACATAGGTACAGGACTGCTTATTATGTAACTACAACAATAAAAAAATCTAAAAGATTGAGAATTCTGTAATGTATTTTAATACATCTACACAATGAAATTATATACACATATTTCAAATGGTATATATCTACCCATATGTGGCAAGATGCTCATGATAGGGAAGGGGAGATAGCAACTCATGCAACAAGGATTCATGCCTGAAGCACTAGAAGTCCTGGGTTCAATCTCTGACATCTCCACTTTGAGCTGAGAAGCACTCTGGTATAAAAAAATACAGTTTGTAAAGATGCTCACAAAGTATAAAATTATTTCATTTCTATACAATGCATGGAAGACTTTCTATATAGAAAAGGATGTGCATGGCATATACCATGGCATCAGCAGTAATCTTGATGTTGGCATACTTCCTGATTTCCTTTACAATAAACAACTATTTTGTACAAAGTAAAAAAAATAACTCAGAAGAAAAATACAAAAAAAAAAAAAACAGTAAATAATGGCTTTCATTAACATTCTCAACCTGAAGTAAACAGATTTTCCATTTCATACCACTGAAAAAGTCACATATAATTTTGACATACACTGCAAGGAAAGAAAAATGCTAAATGCTTACCTACATTGTTATCAATTCATATAATTTGCTTTCCCAAGATGTAACAGTTTTACTTTTGTATAATAACAGCAAACAAATTGAGAAGTCTACAAAATGAAGTGTTTCATAATTCTCAAAAGGTAAGAGTGGGGCTGATAGAGTAATGGTTTTGCAAAGAGACTTTCGTGCCTGGGACTCCAAAGCCCCAGGTTCAGTCTCCCCACACCACCATAAGCTAAAGCTGAAGAGTGCTCTGATAAAACAAAAAAGTAAAAACAATTTCTCCAAAAATGAACCAATTCAATATATTGTACAGAAAAACAAGGTATAATGAACAAAATTGTCACTTCTTTGATGAATGAGGATCGGAATGCCTCAAAAGTTAATACAAAGTGTAAGGTCTTAAGAACAGAATCTATGGAAAGAAGACTAAGAGCATGCATCCTGATTCAAACATACACCATGGAAATGACTCACTAAATAAACTCCGGGTATCTCCTTATTTTCTAATGATCTATGTCTGTCTCATAAGTTTTAACATAAACGATCCTAGGTGGTGGTACAAGAAATTCTCAGTTCTGCATAACTTAGCTGGAAAGAATACTGAGGCAATCAGCATTTATGAACAATATGTAAGTTTAAACATGTTCAAACAAGAAAGTATAGAATTTTTTTCCCATTACCAAACACACTTATCAACCACCTAAAGAAGACTTTGGGAAATACGTAAGCAAAAGTAGAGAGTCATGGCCTGGGATGTGGCATATTTTGGAATCTTGAGCAAGAGGTCTCTATTTATCTCCCCCTACCCTCTTAATTTCTGGTTGTTTCTATCCAATAAATATAATAAAATTTAAAAAATTAAAAATAAAATAGGTGATCAAAACCTATATTTTTATTAATATGGATAAAACTAATTCTGACTATTAAAAATCATGATGTATAATGACATACCAGATACCTAAAGAAATAAGAAAACAGGGGCCAGGCAGTGATACACCTGGTTAAGCACACACATAAATGTGCAAGGACCCGGATTCAAGGCCCTGGCCCCCACTTGCAAAGGAAAGCTTCACAAGTGGTGAAGCAGGGCTGCAGTTGTCTCTCTCTGTCCCTCTATCTTCCCCTCCCCTCTCAATTTCTCTCTGTCTCTATCCAATAATATATATATATATATATATATATATATGTATATATATATTTTATTAAAAGGAAAAACTGACAAAACCATAGGATAAAAGGGGTACAATTCCACACAGTTCCCACCACCAGAACTCCGTATCCCATCCCCTCCCTTGAAAGTTTTCCTATTCTTTAACCCCCTGTGAGTATGGACCCAAGGTCACTGTGGGATGCAGAAGGTGGGAGGGCTGGCTGCTGAAAATGGCGTTGACTAAATGACTTAAAATATTCCTAGATATGGAGCCTGGCGGTAGCACACCGGGTTAAGCACAGTGGCATGAAGCGCAAGGACCAACGCAAGGACCAGCGCAAGGACCAGTGTAAGGACCCGGGTTCAAGCTCCCAGCTCCCCACCTGCAGGGGAGTCGCTTCACAGGCAGTGAAGCAGGTCTGCAGGTGTCTAGCTTTCTCTCCCCCTCTGTCTTCCCCTCCTCTCTCGATTTCTCTCTGTTCTATCCAATGACAGCAACAACAACAATAATCATAATAACCACAACAATGATAGAACAACAAGGGCAACAAAAGGGGGAAAAATGGTCTCCAGGAGCAGTGGATGTGGATTCGCAGGCACCGAGCCCTGGCAATAACCCTGGGGGGGGAGGGGGGCCCACATGGACGACGACGACACTTCCACATAACCTGTAATGAGCCCCAGCAATAACTCTGGCAACAACAACAACAAAAAAAAATCCTAGCTATTAAATGATAAATAGTGCCATAGAACTGAAAGTGTACTATGATGACTGATTTTTTTTTCATTTTGAATTATACTTCAGAGCACAGCTGTGTGTTTTTATA
Organism: Erinaceus europaeus; assembly: GCF_950295315.1. NCBI lineage: Eukaryota > Metazoa > Chordata > Mammalia > Eulipotyphla > Erinaceidae > Erinaceus > Erinaceus europaeus. The sequence continues at coordinate 60,510,786 of NC_080169.1, read as the reverse complement.
CATACATATATACTCCCACAAACATACCTAATACTGAAAGTACTTATACCAAATTTCAAAGTGATCTTATTTGAACTTCTGTATTTTCTAAACATTTTATAATAAATAGTCCACTGCTTCCAAAATAAACCTTTTTTCCCTGGAAAAGCATGACAGAGGACCTAGTGGGGGTTATATTGTTATGTGGAAAACTGAGAAATGTCATGCATGTACAAACTATTGTATTCACTATCAAATGTAAAACATTAATTCCCCAATAAAGGAAAAAAAATAATAAAAATAAAGTTTTTTTTCTTTCTATTATTCTATTGGGGAGTTACTGGTTTATATAGTACAGTTGTTGACACATTAGTAAAATTTCTCATCACCCCATGATAGGTGTCTTCATACAGCTATTCAAAGGAGTGTTATTCACAATAGTTAAAATATAGAAACAACAGGCAGTTGGGCAGTAGCACAGCAGGTTAAGCGCACCTGCACAAAGCACAAAGATCAGACTAAGGATCCCGGTTCAAGTCCCTGGCTCCCCACCTGCAGGAGAGTCGCTTCACAGGCAGTGAAGCAGGTCTGCTGGTGTCTATCTTTTTATTCCCCTCTCTGTCTTCCCTTCCTCTCTTCATTTCTCTCTGTCCCATCTAACAACGATGATATCAACAACAACAACAGTAACTACAACAACAATAAAAAACAAGGGGAACAAAAGGGGAAAAAACTGTAAAAAAATTTTTTAAATAAAGAGGGAAAGAAAAGAAAAGTAGGCATTTAATCATCACATTCTTTTTTTTTTTTTCCTATCATCACTGGGGCCTCACCATTCCAGGCTGACTCTTTCATTCATAAACAAAGACTGGCAAACAGAGAACAGAGGGAAGATACCCATCATAGTAAAGCTCAACATGGTCAGTGTGGGAGTTAGGCTTGAATCTGAGTTGTGTGCATGGCACAGCAAGTACACTTTGTCAGGGGAGCTGTTTTCCTGGTTCATATTTCTCTTTCAAGTTTGCCAGATTCAGGCCAATAATAGCTCTTATTCTCTTGTTTTGGTAGCGTGTGCACCTCATTATTCCCAAGGCCCTGGGTTCAAACCCAAACATCACATGAAAGCACTACAAAAGGAAGTACCATAGATGGTACTGTGCCATCTCTCTCCCACTCCTTTCCTCTTCCCCTCACTCTCTCCCTCTCTATTGGAAATAGAAAATGTTAATTGGCCTGAGGGTGGTAGATCACACATATACAAGGTCCTGGTGCCACAAAGAGAAAGAGAAAGCTTACCAATCACTTCAATCATGATATTCTAAGAGAACACTTTCTCTGCCAGTGAATTCTAAGTATATTAATGAGCACTCTTTCCCTCATTTCCACATTCCATAATAAAAAAAAATAGCAAACATAAATATATCAACTACTGTGAGTAGTTGTAAAGATTTCACACAGTTTACTATATACTACACTCTGCCATTAAAAAGATGAAATCAGGGAGTAAGGTGGTAGTGCAGCGGGTTAAGCGTACATAGTGCAAAGCGAAAGCAATGGCAGAAGGATCCCGGTTCGAGCTCCCGGCTCCCCACCTGCAGGGGAGTCGCTTCACAGGCGGTGAAGCAGGTCTGCAGGTGTCTATCTTTCTCTCCCCTTCTCTGTCTTCCCTTCCTCTCTCCATTTCTCTCCGTCCTATCTAACACTGACGACATCAATAACAACAATAACTACAACAACAATAAAAAGACAACAAGGGCAACAAAAGGGAGAATAAGTAAATAAAATTTTTTAAAAAGATGAAACCATGCCTGTTGTGATAAAATGACTTCTCTGGGCAGATGACCCCACTATGTGTCCTGGAGCCCATATCCCCATATCCCTGCCCCACTAGGGAAAGAGAGAGAGGCTGGGAGTATGGATCAACCTGTCAATACCCATGTTCAGTGGGGAAACAAATACAGAAGCCAGACCTTCCACCTTCTGCACCCCATAATGACCCTGGGTCCATACTCCCAGAGGGATAAAGAATCAGGAAGTTATCAAGGAAGGGGATTGGATACAGAGTTCTGGGGGTAGGAACTGTACCCCTCCTATCCTATAGTCTTGTCAATATTTCCATTTTATAAATTAAAATTTTAAAAATATAGTTCACATATTTTTAAATATATTGAATTCCTAAGACAACCCTAAAAAGTAGTCAATGTTATTGTTACTATTTATTATCATACTTCTATAGTGCAGATGGAGGCACATAGAAATTAGGTTCTTAAAAAAATTATCTTTTCCTTTTTTAAAAAACTTTTATTTATTATTGGGTAGAGACAGAGAGAAAATGGGAGGAGACAGAGAGGGAAAGACACAGAGAGACACCTGCAGCTCTACTTCACCATTCCTGAGCTTTACCCTGCAGGTAGGGACCAGGGGCTTGAACCCACGTCCTTCAGCACTGTACAGTGTGTGCTTAACCAGGTGCACCACCACCTGCCCCCTTTCCCTTTCTTATTTCACCTACCTTAGTTACATAGCTTCTGTGAATAGTCTGTTGCACATTTTTCCCAAATATACATATAGGCATATATCTATGTAGTTACACTGTGGTTTTCAACACGTTTTATGATCTACATAGCATTTTACAAACCACTAGCATTCAAATATATACACTGCATACATCATATTTAGTGGTATGATAATTTTCTATTTATCAGAGAAAACAATTTAGCTAGTCACTTACAAAAACATAGATTATTTTTAATAACGATGAGATGAATTCCTTCTCTTTATAGACTTTTTTTAAAAAGATAATGCAGACAATGCTCATGGCCAGTGGAGAAGCAATTACAGAAGCCAGACCTTCCACCTTCTACACCCCATAAAGAATTTTGGTCCATACTACCAGAGGGGTATATGTTATGAGAACATGACCAGAGGGCTCTGAACTCCAATTGCATCAGGAGTCAGGGAGAAAAGAGGAAAAAAAAACAAAACAGAAGGACATTGAAACAGTAGCTGTGACTTCGAAGTCACACACTCTTCTAAGGAAGAGAAGGCAGGACCATAGAAAAAAATGGGCAATGGAAGTCAGGCGGTAGCACAGCGGGTTAAGCACACTTGGCTCAAAGCACAGGGACCGGAATAAGGATCCCGGTTTGAGCCCCCAACTTCCCATCTGCAGGGGAGTCGCTTCACAAGCAGTGAAGCAGGTCTGCAGGTGTCTATCTTTCTCTCCCCCTCTGTCTTCCCCTCCTCTCTCCATTTCTCTCTGTACTATCCAACAATAATGACATCAATAACAACAATAATAACTATAACAATAAAACAGCAAGGGCAACAAAAGGGAATAAATAAATATTTTAAAAAATTAAGTTTTAAAAAAGAAAAAAATGGGCAAATAAACATAGATATAGATAGATGGGTAGTTACAGAAATAATAGTTTGTTGGTCTGCTTCTAAATTCTGCTTCTAAGACCCCTTCTGTTGCATTGCTTGACGCTGTGGTCTATTTACATAATCATTGTTTTGCCTGCACTGGTTTAATCCCCACTGGTTCATGCTCTTCTTCCACTCAGCCCCCTCTCCTAGTCACATCCTGCTTTCCACCATTTAATCCCCACTGGTTCCAGCGTTTTTTTCCCTTCTCCCCACCTCCTATCCTATGTACATCCTCTTCGGACCTGACACTTCTGCCTTAGGAGATATATAGGACAGGATTGTGATTAGAGATAGATAGCTTGCACTGCCTTCCTCATCAGTAAAGATTGAACTGTGTCTTACTCAGCCATGAGTCCCTGGTCGTCTCTCTTCCACCTGCGAAGCTAGCCTGGCAATAGTTAACTCAGAACTGTGATCTTGGAAGAATTGCCGCAGTTTCAAATGGAGGGAATAGGGACAGAAATCTGATTGTAGTAAAGCTATGAAATTATACTCCTATTATACTCCTTATAATTTTGTAAATCAATATTATTAAATCCCTAATACAATCTTTTTTTCCTCCAGGGCTATCGCCTGCACTATGAATCCACTGCTCCCAATGGCCTTTTTTTTTTCTCAATTTTTTTTTTTTTTTTGGATAGGACACAGAGAGATTGAGAGGGGAGAGGGGAGGGGAAAATAGAGAGGGAGAAAGAAAGACACCTGAAGACTTGCTTCACTGCTTATGAAGCAACCCCCTGCTTGTGGGAGCCAGGGGCTCGAAATGGGATCCTTGAGCAGGTCCTTGCAGTTCATACTATGTGTACTTAATGCGGTGTGCCACCACCCCACCCCCAATAAAAATTATTTTTAAAGATAAAGTAGCATAGAGAATGAGTTAGGGTGAATAGTTGATTAATCAGACACAAGCAAAGTTGTAGCTATTTTTTGGTCTCTTAAGTTTCCCATGTTCCACTAGTACAATTTGTATATTTTCCAAGGTGAATAAACTCTGAGGAATTAATAGATGCACAAAAAATGACAATAATAAAAGCAGCAGCAGAGAGAAAGAGAGAGACCACAACACCAAAGCTTCCTTCTATGTGCTGGTGGTTGGGTTCAACTTTGGGCCGCACACTTAGCACACTATCCAAGTGAGCTATTTTGCCTGACCTTAATACACTTCATTTTCAGAATTTTTCCAACTATCTCAGAACATATTCTAGCTTATAAACTTTAAGGGTCAATTAATTCCCTATTCGACCCCTCCGACAGATATATCCTCCCAAGAAGGGAAAATATGTCTTAACTGGCAGAAATTCTTTAAATGTATAGGTTGAGAAAGTATTACAATGCTAGGTTTTTCTATGAGTATGATAGACTTCTAATTCCTGAAATGTCCCTGAGATATAATCACTTTTTAATGAAAGGACAAGTTCCCAGTAGTTGCAGTGGTCAGTCACAGGTCAATGACCATACTATTGAAGATTAAAATGAAAAGGAGATTTCATCAGTGTCTCAGCACTAACCCATGAGTCTGCCTGCAGAAAAAAATCCAAGGTCAACTATCATGGATATAATTTACCACTAAAATTGAGTCCTCCTTAGATTAGATCATCAGATAACTCAAAACAGAATTTATAAGACATTGAAACTTAGTAAGACCCTAAAATCTTGTCTTGAGGATTATTATATAAATTATGTTATATCTAAACTCAATTGACTTTAATGGTCAAATGAAATTGTTGATTTACGGATAAAAAAAATGAATGAATAAAAATTTAAAATGTATACATCAAAAGTGACACTGGTTAGATTTACCAGCCTTCCTTGTTGCCACTTGTAAGAAAATAACAAGTTACATCTCTCTGTCAAATATGACTACAGCAGATATGAAATCTTTCACTTTCACTCAAAAGTATCCAACATAAAGAAAATACATAATCTCTACTTCTCAAAAGAAAATCACCCTCCTGAAACACATGGTAAATCTTAGATTGGTGTGGTGATCTGGTGAATGCAAAGCCAAAGATCTGGAGGGGTTAGGAGGAAAGACGGAGCAGAAGAAGTTGATAGGGTGTTGAGAACTGAGTACACCATGATAGAGAAGGGAAAGGTGAACAGATATCTATCACAGGGAGATAAGAAACTATACAGCAACTGTCTTGCAAATCATTATTTACCCAATAAAACAACAAAAATAAAAACGTAAAACTAAGAGAAAATTATAAAATGAAGAACTTTATAGATTACCTAAATCTGGCATTTCTTATATCAAATGAACAGATTAATTCCAAGATACATCATGTTGCCCAGGCTACCACACAGTCAGTTAGCAACAAGAAGGATCTATTGCCTCCCTGGACAATGTTCATCTTATAAGATACTCCAGTGCATGCATATCATAATTGCCCTGCTAGCTATCCAGCACCCCAAAGTATGATAATAATAATGCTTTTGACTTGACTAGGTTAAAATTTGACTGTGTGCTTTTGGAACACAGATAAATTTAAGATTTTAAGATCAATTCTATAAACAGATTTAAGTAACACCACTAAATAACTTCAGTCTATCAGAAATATTTCATTTCCAGTAAAATAAAATTTGAGGAAAATAGCCTTAAAACAGGCATGCTAGCCGTGCACTGCATTTTTTTCTTCAAGGAGTTAATTATTTCAACAAAAAAAATTGTCAACTGAAAACTGTGGTCAAATAGTGTAAGAAGAAAGGTACAGGCTGGGGTAGACAGTGTAATGGTTATGCAAAGAGACTCTCATGCCTGAGACTTCAAAATCCCAGGCTCAACCCCCACCCCCAGCCACCACTACCACACCACTATAAACCAGAGATGAGCAGTGCTCTGGTCAAAAAAAGAAAAAAGGAGAAAGGTGTACAATTCTGGTGGACCAACCTACAAAAGAGAAAACGCAGCAGCTGGTACAAAGGAAAACCTTAAACAAACATGTTCTCTTGTTGCTTGCTTAAATAAGCCAGTCTATCAAAACATAAAATCAGACTTATGCATATATCTACTTCCATCTGCTCTTTATATTTCATCAGAACAGTCACTGAGAAAAAAGATGCCTTTTAAGAGTCAGTGAACATAAGTAAGGGAATAAATTTGGACAGACTATGATATTATGAATGCAGGAGAATATTAAATCCAAATTTCACTGAACTATGATCATCAATGAGGTAAACTATGGGGCCAGGACCAAAAAGAAAAAAAAAAAAAAACACTATGACAAATTGCCCAATTAATATGACTAGTCTTTAAACAATTGCCAGGTTTAATATGTGGAAAAACGTATTGAGGCTGTCTGCTGCTATTTTTTTTACTAGAGAAAATTTAGTTATTTCCTTCAGTTATGTTTATACTTAAAGTGAATCAATATGAAATTTTACAAAGTACTTGGGTTAGAGAGAAAGCATAATAGCTATGCAAAAAGACTCATGCCTGAGGCTCCAAGGTCCCAACTTCAATGTCCAGCATCACCATAAACCAAAGTTGAGCAGTGCTTTGGTAAGGAAAGAAAAAAAAAATGACTTAATCCAAGTATACAAAGTTTATAGGGCAGTGGTAGATAGCATAATGGTTATGCAAATAGACTCTCATGCCTGAGGCTCCAAAGTCCCAGGTTCAATCCCCTGCAGCACCATAAGCCAGAGCTGAGCAATGCCCTGATTAAAAAAAAAAAAAAAGTCAAAGCAGTATCTAAGAGATTAATTCAGTAGCTATTTTAGGGCACTGTCAAAGGTTAGGTATATAAGCCAGAAAGTAATACAAAAAATTCCCAAATAAGCATTCTACTTAATACCAACTTTACCATAATTATTTTCATTTTAAAGCTCTGTATTCTTTCGTACTACTATGAAAAGAGTATAAAGTTCACAAAACATTTGCCACATCAAAATTAAATTTATAATTTTCCCTTGCTACACCAAGAACTAGAATTAATGGTTTTGTGGGTTAACAAAATCACAAGTTATATCTCTCATTTAATGGTTCCAAATACAATCCACTGCAATTACAGACTATTGTATGGAGGCACTTCTTCTTTTTTTATTTTTATTTTTATTTTTTTTAGTTATTTAAAAAAGGAGACGAGACATTAACAAAACCATTAACCAAAACTCCACACAATTCCCACCACCAGATCTCCATATCCCCTCCCCTCCCCTGATAGCTTTCCTATTCTTTATCCCTCTGGGAGTATGGACCCAAGGTCATTGTGACATGCAGAAGGTGGAAGGTCTGGCTTCTGTAACTGCTTCCCCACTGAACATGGGCATTGACTGGTTGATCCATACTTTCAGCTGAAGGCACTTCTTAATAACCTATATTCCAATTAAACTCACAGTTGTAAAAGAAAAGAAAAGAATATTTAAAGAGAACAGGATAGCAGCAATTTGCTGAAAACATTTCCTTGGATTATGTACCTAATTATACAAATATGAATCAGTTCCTGCAACGCTTTTATTAGTGCAACAGCAATCAAATTTTACAGGGGCTGGACAATTGCACACTCAGTAAAGCACACATGTAATTATCATGTACAAGGGTCCAGGTTAAAACACCCAACCCCTGTATTGTTAAATGGGAAACTGGGGAATGTTATGCATGTACAAACTATTGTATTTACTGTTGAATATAAAACATTAATTCCCCAATAAAGAAATAAATTTTTTTAAAAAACCCAACCCCCATCTGCATAGGGAAGCTTCAAAAGCAGTGAAGCAGTGCTTTTGAACTATAGCTCTCTCCCCTCCTTCCATATTATCTTCCCCTCTTCCCTCTCAACTTCTCTGTCTCTTTAAAAAAAAAAAAAATGGTTGCCACATGTGGTGAATTCACTGTGTGGGCATTAAGCCCCCAGTGGTAACACTAGTGACAATAAAGACATTTTTTATAACCTATCTCTGCAATAAGGATAATATACAATATTATTATATTTATATAATATTAATATACTCATATTAATATTATATAATTAATATACAATATAATGCAATAAGGAGATCAAATAGAGAACATAGTGTCATATGATGTTCACACTTGGTACAACTAGGGAGATGGACATACATTTAATATAGGCATTTTCTTCAAAAAGGCTCTTCTCCAATATAGAGTTAACACCTATCAACATGTATAAGAGTAAAGCAGAAGTCTGGCAAACTCTGACCGCATATTAACTTAAGTATTAAGAAATCACATCTCTAACTCATGCTGTCTATTTTTTCAAAAAGGTAGTTCACTGAAGTTCCAGTTCAGCAAGTGTTCATCTTTCATTACTATATATGACCATTCTTGAGTTGGGAATTATAGCTAAGTTACTGAATAAGAAGGGTGAAATGAAATGTAGCAAAAATAGAAATATAAAACTTAAAAGAGTGACCTGAAATGCATGATATAGGAAATTATATACCATATTTAAATGATTTATTTTATCACTTACTGGGTATGGGACTTACAAACAAGAAGATGATTAACAAAATCAAGTCAACTACTACTAACCAATCATGGAAGCAAGAAGAAAAATTAGTATCAAGTTGAGAGGAAGATAGTGAATTTTACTTTGGATATATTTAAAGTACTCTAAAACACCTGACTGGAGACATCTTAAGCAGCTGAAAATATAAAACTCAATATAGAACTAAGCACTGATGATTATTTTTAAAATCCTTTAAACAAAGGCTATATTATAGGTAAGATAATAAGAGTTCAACGAGAAAACATTTACAATGGTGCTCTATAGTGGGACCGCTGTTGATTTTCATTTGCTAGTTTAAATTATTCAAATTGGTTATAATAAGTATATATTCCATTTACAGAAAAAAGATTTACTTCTTTATCATTTTATTGGAATGGTTAATGGTTTACAGCACAATTGTTGTTGCATGGGTACAATTTCTCATCTCCACATAATAGGTGTCTGTAGAACATTCTCACCCCCAGTTTAAGTCCTTTCCACCATCATGCACCAAAACTACAATGCCTTGTCCAGCCTATCCATGCCCCAACTTCCACGAGTCCTTTGCTTTGGTGCAGTACTGCTGGGAAATTGTGAAGATGCAGTCACATCTGCCATGTTGACCCCTCAGTCTATTGCTAGTTCCCGCGAGAGTTGGGACGTTCTCAGAGCGCCTGTTCCGCCATGTTGTGCCCTCAGGGCATTGTCTATTCCCCACGATATTTGGAGTGCTTTGGTTACTCCTCCCCCTTCCCATTCTCACGAGAGTTATTATCCTACCTTGGAGTGCTATGGTTACTCCTCCCCCTTCCCATTCTCACGAGAGCTATTTCCATAAAAGCCCTTCTTCTTCCACACCTCTCTCTCTTGCCGGCTTCTTCACTTCGGTGTTTAGATGCAGGAAAGGTTACTGCCTGAGGCAGCCATTTTTGCTACCTCCATGCAGCCCAACCTGCTTCTCTCTCACCCAACTCTGAGGTGCCAGCACAAATAAAGATTTGTGTTCCCTCTTCGCTCCGGATCTCCTCTCTCTCTTCTCCGCGGCGCAGCCCGACACCTGGGGCCCAACGTGTCCTGCACTCACGCCTCACTGGGCGGCATGGCCTGAGGTCCAGAGAAGTTGCCCAGACACAGGTAAGTGGCAGCCGACTGACTCTGTGGCCCCGCGTTTCCCCCCCACCATGGAATTTTTTCCGCTTTACGAGGAGATGTCCCAGACATTATATTCTTCTTTCATGGGACAGGCTCTCAATCTCAGAGACACTTTAATTGGAGCTACACTGTGGGTTCTCTTGGCTATATTTGCAACTTTCAGGATATGTACAAGGAGTCCTGCCAAAAGTTTAATAGACCTTGAGGCTGAGATACAAGAGTTAAAGGATATGTTCTCGGCGCTTAATCCCTCTAAGCCTTCTGCAGCTTCCACTTCTATGACTCCTCCCCCTGCTGGTACCTCATCATTAAGAGACCTTGAGGCTGAGATACAAGAGTTAAAGGATATGTTCTCGGCGCTTCAACACCCTAAGCCTTCTGCAGTCTGCCCCCAGAGTTCTGCTCCCACAGACATGTGTTCAATTTCTCCTGCGGCAGCTTCCGCTTCCATGACTCCTCCCCCCACTGATACCTCATCATTAAGCGACCTTAAGGGTGAGACACAAAAGTTAAAAGAGATGTTCTCGGCGCATAACCACCCTAATTCCTCTACAGTTTGTCCCAAGAGTTCTCTTCTGGCAGCTCTGAGAGCTGCTACCCTAGCAGCACCCACATCCATAACACCTTCCCCCACATCATCAAACCAAGTCCACACCTTCCTGGTAAATGTGGCCCCCAATAGACAAAACCCTCAGGTGTAGCGTCCATACTCCTCCAAAGTGCAAAAAGAACTCAGGCAGGTAGTGAAGGAGGACGGTTTCATGCCCCATGGAACAAGTCCATTTTATGAAACTTTTTCCAGCACCTTAATACCCCCCCAAGACTGGAAAGACTTAACTCGTGTTGTGCTCCCAGACCCCCTCTACCTGCAGTGGGAAGCATGCTTTCGTGATGAATGCTCTAGACAATCCCAGAAAAATAGTTACAAACAGCTAGAATGGAATTTTGATGCATTGTTTGGAGCAGGAGAGTTTGAAACTGGAATTCAGCAGGCAGAAGCAAAGTTTCCAACTGGTTATTTTGAACAGGTACGCATCTGCGCAACACAAGCATGGGAAAGGTTAATCCCATCCACAGGAGAGGCCTCAGTCCCCATTAACTCCCTTCGCAAAAAAACCAATGATTCCTTAGCGGACTTCATTTACAGGGTGCGGTCAACCTTAGAGAAAAAGATTTATAATCCTGAAGTCCGTTCTCTCCTCCTGCATTCCATTGTCTGGGATGGCATGATTCCAGAATTCCATCAGGCATGCCTTAGTCTTAAACACCAACACCCAGATAATGGGATTTTAGCAACAAAGGAACTTAGATCAGGCTCTTATGAGACACCCATTATGGCACAGGCTTATGCATTTACCCCCGTAATCAAAATGGGGCCTGCTTTAAGTGTGGTCGCCAAGGGCATTGGCGTAACCAATGTCCAGATAAGCTGCGACCATGCCTCCAGTCAGGCCAACCACAGCTCCAGTCCACGAACACCTTGTCCTAGATGTCAGAAAGGTTTTCATTGGAAGAGAGATTGTTGGTCCAAATTTCATAAAGATGGCACGCCCCTGAATGGTAAAAATTTGGGGCCTGAGATTTTGTGGACCACTCCCGTTTTAGAATGAGGTTACCCTACTATGACAGTAAGGATTGGCAATATTCCTTTTAAATTTTTGATTGACACAGGGGCAGAAAAGACGATTTTAAGGCAAGCAGAGGTTCCCCAAAATTGGGAACTCCTCCCAGAACCCCGCTCATGTGGGAAGACCCTGAAGGGACTACTGGACACTTCCACCCTTTGGTAACTGATATTAGCACCAACCTACTGGGCAGGGATCTTCTGGAATGTCTTGATGTTAGGATATCCACAGATGCCTCTGCAGAGCGTAAGACCCACTGCTGCGAGACTAGATCTAATCAGCACCCCCAATACTAACTGCCACTGTTCGTAACCAAACTCCCTGCTTAGACTGGCTTTTTAATGAGCCTATCTGGGTGGAACAGTGGCCTTTGCCTAGGGATAAGCTAGAAATTTTAAAAGAGTTCGTACGAGAGCAGCTGTCCTTGGGACACATTCGTCATTCCAGTAGCCCATGGAATACTCCTGTCTTTGTGATTAAAAAGCACTCAGGAAAATGGCGCCTCCTCCAAGATCTCCATGCAGTAAATAAAACCATGCAGATCTGGGGCTCCCCCCAAAGGGGTCTGCCTCTTGCTTCTGCAATTCCCACAGGAATTCCAATCATAGCTACTGATATACAAGATTGCTTTTTCTCCATTCCCTTGCATCCGCAAGATTGTAAACTTTTTGCCTTCTCTGTTCCTTCTATTAATAACGCCAAGCCTGCCGATAGATTTGAATGGGTGGTGCTGCCCCTTGGCGTGGCCAATAGTCCTACAATTTGTCAAGAGGCTGTTAAATCTGCCCTTTTTCCATATATTCATAAGGGCCTTAATGTTTTTCACTACGTGGATAATGTCTTAATATGGAGAGAATTAGATACGTGATCTGTGCCCTACGTGATTTTCTCACTCCTGCCTTTAAGAAAAGCAGCCTCAATGTAGCTCCTAAGAAGATACAGCTAATTCCTCCAATATCTTTCTTAGGTTCAGAGATTTCTCTAACGCAAATTCATCCCTTAAAACCTAGTGTTATTTTCCCTTCTAACCTCACTCTTGCTTCTTTACAAAGTTTTCTCGGAAATTTAAATTGGCTTAGGCAGTATCTTTATCTGCCTACTAGCTGCCTCCAACCACTGTTTGACCTGTTAAAAGGAAACAAACAGCCCTTGTCAAAACATATGTTAACTCCCAAGGCCTCCTTGGCACTGGAAAGGGTTAACCAAGCCCTCCAGGACATGCACCTTGTTCGATTCTCCCCCTCCTCTTTGGTATACCTTCTAATCTTTAACTCCACCCCCACAGTAGTGGGGGCATTGTGGCAGAACCATGGGGTTCTGGAGTGGCTTCACATGCCAGTCAGCAGAGCTCGAAAACTCCTCACTGAGATATATGCGTTAGCATTCATGATTCGCCAAGGAAGAAATAGATCTGTGCAGGTCTTAGGGAAAGAACCGGATTTAATTATTCTGCCCTTTTCTCTCACACATACAGAGTGGCTCATATGCCATCATTCCCGTTTTGCCATATGGGTTTCCAGGACAAATAGATAACCATTTTCCTCCTAATAAATTGATAGCTTCTTTACCACTTTTGCCCCTACTAGCACCTAATTTTTTCTCTCAAAATCCCATCCCTTCTGCTCCTACAGTCTTCACTAATAGTGGAAAAAAGGGAGCTGCTGCCTTTATATATTACCCAGACAAACAATCCCTTAAACCTCTCTTTACTGAGCTTCCTGATAATTCCCCTTAGTACAAAGAATGTTATGCTGTTTTCCTTGCATTTAAAGCTGTACCAGAAACCTTCAACCTTTTTTCTGACAGTGTGTATACTGTTAACTTACTTCCATGGCTTGCTTGTTCTTATGTGAGAATTGATGACAACCCACTTTCCCCTCTCTTGATTCAAATCGCCTCTATGCTCTCTTCTCGAACCCAACCACTATATATTCAGCACCTTCGTTCCCACAGCCCTCTTCCTGGTTCCCTGTCCAAAGGGCATGCTGCAGCTGACCGCCTTGCCTCCACAGGAGCTCTCCTAGTCTCTGTCTCTGATCCTGCTGACTTTCATTCCCTAACCCATGTTAATCTTAAAGGCCTTCGAGCTTGATTTCCTGATGTTCCTTTACCACAGTTGAAACATATCCTTGCTACATGTTCTTCCTGTGCAAGTCTCATAAAAACACCTGCTATTCAAACTCTTGGGGTTAACCCCCGAGGCTTAAAAGCCAATGCTCTTTGGCAAATCGATGTCACCCACATACCAAACTTTGGCAAACAAAAATATGTGTTTGTCTCAATTGATACATTTTCTAAATTTATGTTGGCAACAGCTCAGACAGGAGAAAGCTCTAAAAAGCTTATAAGCCATATGCTCTCCTGTTTTGCTGTGATGGGCTTACCTCTTCAACTGAAAACTGACAATTGGACTACATTTACCAGCAAACAATTTAAAGATTTCTGTTCCCTCTGGAACATTAATCATACCACAGGCATTTCCTATAATCCACAGGGACAAGAGGGCCCATCAAACCCTTGTCGAGAGGGCCCATCAAACCCTTAAGGCTCAATTAAATAAAGATAAAGGAGGAATGTACCCCCCCCAATATCCAGCTAGCAAAAGCCTTAACTACATTAAATCTCTTTAATATTTACAATAACTCGGACCTACCTCCTATTATTCTTCACTGGCAAACACCATCTACCCTTCCAGCTATTAAGGTCCAGTGGAAAAAACCACTCGATAAAATTTGGAAAGGGCCTGACCCCCTATTGACCATGGGAAGGGGTTTTGCATGCGTTTTCCCACAGAATTACTCTAAACCTGTATGGGTTCCTGCCCGCCATGTCCAACAATACCCGCATGATGGCACTGCTATCTCTGAAGAACAAGAAATACAAGAGGACTAGATGCAGGATGCATCCCAGGATCCATAACATGACATGGCAGAATCTGGAAAATCTGGTTCACAGAGCCCTCTCTCCTACCCCTTCCCTGAATGTCTTATGTTATGACTGGCCAGTTGTGTTTTGTGAGTGAGTGTGTTGAATGACCAAAAAATTTTGTATGACCCATCTTCTCAGAGTACTCTAAAAGGTAATTGACTTTATATAAAAATGCTGGACGCAGCCAAAGTTTCTGGAGACGTCCAGAAACATTCAAAAATTTTTTTTCTTTTAATTTTTATATATAAGTCTTGGTATATATGTAAAGTAAAGTGCTTAGTCTTAAACTGTGTGAGTAAAGACGGATATAAATTTGTTTTTAAAATGATGTTTTCATAACAAAAGTTTTTTTTCTCCTGTGTGTTATAACTAAATGCTTATAGGTATGTTTCAAGTTTGGTAAACATTAACTTAATGGTTAAAAGTGTAATCTTGAAGCTACATTAATATCAGGCAAGGTAAAATTAATTTGCTAAGTAACTAACTATTTAAGGTAAAGTCTAAATGTTTAACGTGACAATATATCCTTAAAACTAAAATGCAAATTCTCTATGCAGGGCACTTTTGGAGGGCCCCCAAAAGTGCCCTGTAAACTATCTTGTAGAAATTAATCCACAACAGATCTGGCGTCAATCTGGCACTGTAAATGTTAAAACCATTGTCACTAACATGCGTTAACACTCTAAGTAACCTGAGTCTGTTTATAGTCCAAAGTAAAAATGGTTAAAAATCAATATATTTTTTAACTATAATTTGTCTAAAGATCCTGCTACAGGAGGTCACATTAGATGACCTTTTAACAGAATTATAAAGATACTTAAACCAATTATAATTGGATCATCAATTATAGTAAACTTCTAACTTGTTAAAAGTTGTTTTTTTTCACAAGTAATTGACTACAACTATGTCAGAGCCTTCACATGAAGAAGCATCTGCTCATATGGTAAGGTATAAAACTATAAGAAGTTCCTCCATACACAACCTATGTGAATTAACAACATTCACATATTCTTGTACACTTAATTGGTGTATCTTGTCTTGCCACCATAGGCCTGTCTTTGTCAGCCAACAATTTAAAGATGTTTCCCTTTATAACATCACCCATGCCACAGACATCCCTTACTACCCCCAAAGACAAATGGCTGTTCCCCTGGGCATCACATCCACTGACTGCTTCCCTTAGACTTGAGATATGATCCCACCTCTTCATACCAATGGATAAATTCCCCCTTCCTTACCTGGCTACCCTCAGTTCTGGGACCCTTGCTTGTTTTACTTCTTCTGCCCACAGTAGGTCCTATAATTCTTAACAAGCTCATGGCCTTTTTGCAACAACAGATTGATGCCATAAAGATGCAACCTATACAAGCTCACTATCATAGGCTGGACATGGCAGAATATGGAGTTGCTGCAGAGGATTTGCCCCCCTCCATCAGAACATCCACCATGTAGATGGCTGGCTAGCCAATGACGGGTAAAGGGGAAACTAGCACTATCCAGTCAACCTAAGACAGGGTGCCTGCTGCTGCTGGGCAAAAATGACCAGGTGTTCCAATGATGGGTAAGACGGAAGGCTGATCCCCAACCTAAGACAGGCACAGTTCAACCTGCCACAAAATAAAGTTCTACCAAACATCAAGACATGCACCCTTATATATATACAAGGAAGGGGGACATGTGGGGAGCCATATGTGCCCTCAAGGTTGCTATTGGCATGACCATAGAGTCTTTGTTAAAGATAAGTTCCTGCTTCCCTACACCTTGGAGTCTTTGTTAAAAGATAAGTTCTTTTTCCCCATGAATCACCCAGGACCTTCCAGATAACGGCTGATTACCATGACAAATAATATAATAATAATAATAAATAAATAGGAAAGATACACCCCCCAATACGCAGTTGGCTAAGGCACCAAACCTCTTTTTCTATAAAAAAATTCAAATCAGATGCCCTGCTAACCACGAGAAGCAGATTGTTTGTGTTTCTTTCACAGGAATCCCGAAAAAAACAAACAAAAAAAACATCTGGACCCCTGCACACTCTGACATAACCAACTAGATGGCACAACTATAGTGGCACACCCCCCAAAACCCTAGATGTTACCTGACGCGATCTGAAGAACCTGATTCAAAGACTCCAAGGACAGAACTTTTTTACTGCCTGTCTGCCTCTCCTGCTTCTGCCTTGCCTGTCACGTTTTGGTGGTTCCAGCTCACTGTCTACAGAGAAGCAGAATCCCAGAGGCTGACCTTCCTCATGCAGCATTTTACCCCCTGCCATTTCTCCCCCTAGTTGCCCACTTTGGACTGAGACTCTATTGGACTTGCTAGTATACCCTTAGGGCACTTTAGACAATTTTACAGCAGCTTCCTTCCCTTCACATTGCTGGTTTTTCATAGACTGACCCTGAGTAGTTCATAGACTTTACAGACTGTTGCCTTGGCCATTAGATAAAAGGAAAGGGGGAGATGCTGGGAAATTGTGCAGATGCAGTCACATCTGCCATGTTGACCCCTCAGTCTATTGCTAGTTCCCACGAGAGTTGGGACATTCTCGGAGCACCTGTTCCGCCATGTTGTGCCCTCAGGGCATTGTCTATTCCCCACGATATTTGGAGTGCTTTGGTTACTCCTCCCCCTTCCCATTCTCACGAGAGTTATTATCCTACCCTGGAGTGCTATGGTTACTCCTCCCCCTTCCCATTCTCACGAGAGCTATTTCCATAAAAGCCTTTCTTCTTCCACACCTCTCTCTCTTGCCGGCTTCTTCACTTCGGTGTTTAGATGCAGGAAAGGTTACTGCCTGAGGCGGCCATTTTTGCTACCTCCACGCAGCCCAACCTGCTTCTCTCTCACCCAACTCTGAGGTGCCAGCACAAATAAAGATTTGTGTTCCTTCTTCGCTCCAGATCTCCTCTCTCTCTTCTCTGCGGCGCAGCCCGACATCGTACACCTCACCTAGTGCAAGTTTTTAAGTATTTTGCCTTTCTGTATTTCTTTTGCTCTTTTTTATTAGTGTTTTAATAATGATCAACAAGATTGTGGGATAAGAGGGGTATAATTTCATACAATTCCCATCACCAGAGTTCCATATACCTTCCCCTCCACTAGAAGGTTCCCTATTCTTTATCCCCCTGGGATTATGGACCAAAGATTTTTGGGTTTTTTTGCCTCCAAGGTCATTGCTGGGGTTCGGTTCCTGCACAACAAACCACAGCTCCTGGAGATTATTTTTTCCTTTTTGTTCCCTTGTTCTTTATCATTGTTGTTGTCATTATTGTTGCTATTTCTGTCATTATTGTTGGATAGGACAGAGAAGAGAGGAAGACAGAGAGGGAAGAGAAAGATAGACACCTGCAGACCTGCTTCACCACTTGTAAAGGGACACACACACACACACACACACACCCGCCGCAGGTGGGGAGCCAGGAGCTCTAACCAGATCCTTAGACTGGTCCTTGTGCCTCAGACCATGTGCGCCTAAGCCACTGCACTACCACCAGCCCCTGATGAAATATTTTTATGGGGTGCAGAAAGTGGGAGGTCCGGATTCTGTAATTGCTTCTCCACTGGACATAGGCACTGACAAGTTGATCCATTCCCCCAGCCTGTTTCTATGTTTCACAACTAGGGCAGTGATCTGGTGAGGTAAGGATCCAGGATACATTGGTGAGGTATAGGGAACTCAGGTTGAAAGTTCCACCTATAAATTAGATCATCCAGAATTTATCCTTCTAATTTTGGATAATCTCACATAACAAGATTCCCCCAAATTCAATCCAGTATGAGACAAAGAAGAAAACTACCACCTTCAAAAGCTGAATGATATTCCATTTTATATATACCACAATTTTCTTAGCCTGACATCTGTTGTTGGGCATCTGGGTTGCTTCCAAATATGAGCTATTACAAATTCTGTTGCTATAAACATGGGTGTACATAGATCCCTTTGGATAAATCCTCAGAAGATAAATTGCTGGATCATGAATGGTAAAAATAGAATCACCCATGAAAAATAGGTTCAAGGCAAAGAAAGGGACAAAAGCAAAACCTGGAGTAATAGCATTTGCATGATGGTGAAAAGGGACATAAACTGGATCTGAGAGTGTTTTGTACACAACCAACATAGGAAGATGAGAAATTGTACCCATGTGTCAACAGTTGTACTGTAAACCATCAGAACCCCCCAACAAAATAAAAAAGAGAAAAGTTGTTTAAAAAGTAGCTCACTGAAGAAATAAGAATATAAGACTAAGCGATAAAAAACATTTTTTTTCAGTATCTCAGAAAGTAGCAAAGGAACAGTCTTGAAATGCGGTCACATGTCACAGAGAAATGGAGGGATGTGGAGGGTTAAAGAAATCAGTGGGAATTAGATGATTATTAAACATAACATGAAATTTAGGAATATGACCAGGACATGAAAATCCAGGCTAATATGAGCTAAAAAGAGAAGAGAAAATTGAAGAAAAAAGTCAAGAGTTTGGTTTTGTTTGTTGTTGTTTTAAATGTTTGCTTGTTTATTTATTTGCTTATGGTGTAGGAAGAGAACCAAAGCATCATTCCAGAACATATGATGCCAAAGATTGAACTCTGAACCTCAATTTTTTTCAAGTTCAGCAGTCTAGACACTTAGCTGGCTCATGGACTGTGAGTCTGACTTTAAAGAGAAAGTCAGTAAAGAGAGGTGAAGATAGAGCTGAGCAGTAGGACTAACTAACCTTTATCTGCATCATTTATAAAGAATGCAGACTCCCTGCTGTGAAGCTAAAGAAGTCATTCATTCTTCAGGTCCTCTTAAATACCTTTTGTTGCAGAAGAAATAAACCCAAATGAGGAATGTTAGTCTCAGAATTATTCATATCAGTACCATCGGTTTCTCTGGAACAAAACAAAACAAAATGGAAGGAAGGAATGGAGGAAAGAAAAAAGGAAAGAGGAAGAAAGAAAGAAAGAAAGAAAACTGAGGTCCCCCAAATCTGCCAAAAAACAAATAATAATTGTTACTTGGTTCTAAATGCAACTATGTGAGCCAACTTAATGTCATCATCAAGAACTAAAAAGGAAATCAAAGAAAATAAAAATAAATCTAGCTACCTAGATGGAAATATAATTTCAACTAATAGTAAATATACTTAACTGCTCTTCCAAATAAACACAAATACTGCCTTTATCCAGAGAGTTTACAAACTGTATTCATCATCACTAACTAAAAAGAATTTTCATGGATGTCTCTGAATGAGTGGTGGGAGGTCTACTATTCTCACTTGCCTTTGTGAAAAACTTATTCATTAACTGTTAAGTGCATAATCTCTAAGCACATGGGCAGGTAAATGGACATAGTTTCAACAAGTATATTTAGCTGACTACATAAATGATTAGCTCTCCAAAGGTCAGGATATATCTGAAATAGCACTAAGTACTAAGAGAACCAGAAAACTAAATTACCTCCCGGAATTCTAAGATGCCCTTAATACTTCTATTTCATTTTCAGCAATTGCTGCTGAACTTTTTTTTTTTTTCATTTATAAAAAGGAAACACTGACAAAACCATAGGATAAGAGGGTCCTACCACCAGAACTCCGTATCCCATCCCCTCCCCTGATAGCTTTCCTATTCTTTAACCCTCTGGGAGCATGGACCCAAGGTCATTGTGGGATGCAGAAGGTGGAAGGTCTGGCTTCTGTTATTGCTTCCCCACTTAACATGGGCATTGACAGATTGATCCATACTCCCAGCCTGCCTCTTTCTTTCCCTAGTGAGACATGGTTCTGGGGAATCAGAGCTCCAGGACACATTGGTGGGGTTGTCTGTCCAGGGAAGTCTGGTTGGCATCAAAGTCCCATGAGATAGGGCACATGTTTACATGTATCCATAAATTAGGGAAAAATATATACTTGAAAGGAAAATTACACAATAGTTTGCAGTGAGTCAGTATGAGGTCCATAATGAAACAGTGTCTACTTAGACTTAGATAATCTCCTCACCTATTTCCTATTACAGTTCTCTCACTCACTCCAAAGCTATCCTTATCAAAGCAAGGAAAAGCTGAATAAGGGCAAGAGACTGGCATACTTTAACGATGACCTTTAGTCACTATCAGGCCACCCCATCAGACAGGGCCCTAATCGGGGAGTCCTGAGATTCCCAAACAGACATGATGGGCCTAGACCTCAAATAAATTCCTCTCTCCATTGTTATTGGTCATCTCTATCAGGAACAACAAAACAGACCCCTTTGTGGGCTCCCAAAGGACCTTGTCCTCAACTTGGGTCAACAATGGTAGAGAATGTTCCATCCTCCAAAGGGAGGCTGGACAACATACTCTATGCTACACCTGAAGAAGATGGGTCGATATTGGGGCTCCATGGAATGTTCCTACTGATGACCACAGAATGTGAACTCAGATCTACAGGGATGTAGAGGCTCCTAAACTGAATATGGTCCCAGATCACATCAAATCGATGGGGTTTACAGTCAACAGTATTTATACCTCTTTCCCATATTAGGGAGCTAATAATCTCCTCCCTGATCCAGCTTTTTGGTCCTTTTTCCAGCCCTGACATCATCTCCCCAGACAATAAATTGGATCCACCTGCATATCAAATTTCAGGCTCAGGGAAAAGAAAAACTAGTATAGCCACAGGCCCTTTGGAATATAACTAAAATATGCCTACTAGCTATCTACAAAACAGAGATCCCCCAACTCTTCATCTGCACTACTCCAGCCTTTAGGTTCATGATTAGTCAACAACTTGTTTGGCTTTATATGTTAACTTTCTTTTCAGCCACCAGGTTCCAGCTGCTGAATTTTATAAACAACCTATTTGAAATACTCACTGATGATTTCTTGACGTTCACAGATTACATTACCATACTGGAGTTCAAGAATATCAAGAGTTATTATTAGAAGTATAATATGTTAAAAATAGAGAGACATATGGGAAATGCCCATGCAATGGAATGCTACACAGCAACAAAATCGGACAACTACAATGAGATTCCACCTCACACTTGTAAAAATGGTCTATGTTAACAAAATAAGAAAAACAATATAATGGTGAAGGTGGGGAAAAAAGAAGAACTATGTTACATTGTTGGTGGGAATGCAAACTGGTGCAGCCCCTATGGGAAATAGTAGAGAGAATTCTTAAAAATGAAAATACCAGCCAAGGCAGTGGTATACCTGGTTAAGCACACATAGTATACATAGTGCAAGGATCTAGGTTTGAGCCTCTGGTTCCCTACTTTCAGGGGAGGACACTTCACAAACAGCAGAGCAAGTCTGAAAGTGTCTGCCTTTCTCCCCCTCCATCTCCCTCCTCCTCTCTCAATTTCTCTCCTATCATATAAAATATTGAAAAATGTGGCTGCCAAGAATAGTGCATTTGTAGAGCTGGCACTGAGTCCCATGGATAACCCCAGAGTCAAAAAGTTAATTAACTAATTAATTAATAATTTAAGAAGTAAAATACCTTGTCTAGCAATACCGCTTATTGGAATATACCTTAATGGCATGAAAATATTAATTCAAAGAGACATATTCATAGCTCCACTATGCACAATAGCCAAGGAATGAAAGCAACCACTGACTAGATAAAGATAATATTACAGGGGATATTTATTTAATGGAAAACTCCTCTGCAATTAAAAAGAGATCACTCAGGGCAAAAATAGAGCTGATTATGCTAAGTGAGATATGTAAAGAGGTGAAAGATAAGTTTTACTCACTTGTAGAATATATATATAACTAAAGCAAGCAGATTTAAAAAAGGGGGGAGCCAAATTATCTCTTAGACTTTGTGAGAACTACTATGGTTATGGGTTGGAAGCAAACAGATTTTAGTGGAGGATGCACACAAACACACCTACACACATGTGAAACTTTAACCCTCAAAACAAAATTTTGCAAATTATTGTTAACTCACTAATAATAAAAATTACCCCAAAAGGGCTGCCACCAAAAGATCACAAAGAGATGAAAAATCACCTGGAGTCGTACCACATTACAACTGGAAATTCTGGAAAAAACTCTGAGTCACAGTTGGTTCTGGCACACGTGAAAAAGGTTAAGGGAGGAAACTCTCAAGACAAAAAAAAAAAAAAAAAAACCTGATCCAACAATCACCATCATCTTGGTAGCTATACAACAGAGCACAGAGTCAGCCCTAAGAAGGCAGGGAATTTATCAGGGAATAGCCTGGCTGAAAACTAAAACTCTGCAGTCTGTCCAGGCTGTGGTAGCATGCTTCCAAAAGCCAGAGTACAAACTGAAATAAGGCAGCAAGAGCGTATTTTGTCACCACAGCACTAAATCTGCTCAGGGATATATGGTAGAATCCCCCAAAACACACACACACACACACCCAGGGATATATGGTAGAATCCCCCAACACACACACATATACACACGATATATAAACAAAATTGACACACACACAAACATCCATGATATATAAACAAAATAGCCATAGCGCCACCTGTTGGCTGAACAATGAAAACTACACTCAATGTGCGAACTTGAAAACAACCAAATCTTTCAAGCCCCTGGTCCCTCCCTGCAAGGGGAAAGCTTCACAGTGAATGAGAATGTCTCTCTTCTTCCTCTCTACTTACCTCTCCCTCTCAATTTCTCTGTCTGTATCCAATAAATAAATAAAACTTTAAAAAGGAAAAAGAACCAAATCATGGAAAACATACAAATGATCCAAACACATAAAGATCTGAAAAAGTGTCATAAATATAATTCAAAAACTCATTATGAAGGCAGTTGATGAATCTAAACTTAACATTCAGGTACAAACTCAAGAACTCAGAGATCATTTCACCAAAGAGTTACAAAATGCACAAAGATTAACTTTGAACAGGGCTACATGACATGAAGGACATTTTAGGGAGTTAGAGCTTACCTAAAAGGACTAGTAAGTAGAATAAATCAGCTTGAAAAGAATATCAGGGTTACAAGATAAAACTACCACACTCTGAGTTCAAAGCAGTTGGTGAGAAAGGGCTTATGAAAAATGAAGCAATTCTCTGTGGAGTAGCATACTCCAGCAGAAAAATGAATGTGAGATTTACTGGGATACATGAGGACGAAGAGAGAGAGCAAAAGAGGAGTGGAAACCATATTCAAAGAAATATTTCCAGAAGGAATTAGGCTGTACAGCATCTAGTAGAGCGCAAATATTTCAGTGTGCAAGGACCCCAGTTCAAGTCTCCAATCCCCACCTTCAAGGGGGGAGCTTCACAAGAGGTAAAGCAATACTGCAGGAGTCCTTCTCTCTCTCTCTCTCTTTCTCCTTGTCCCCTTTCCCTCTCAAATTCTCTGTCTCTATGCAAAATAAATAAAATTAAAAATAGAAAGATAAATCATAGCAGATTTTTTTCCATACCTGGGTAACTTTCAAAACATAGACATCCAGGAAGCTGAACAAACGTCCAAGTTCCTGAATCCAAAACAGTCCACACCAAAAGCACATCATAGCAAAACTATTCAAAAGCAAAGAGAAAAAAAGAATATTGCAGGTTGCTAGGGAAAGAAAAAATCTGACATACAGAGGTAAAACCATCAGGCCTTTATCAGATATCTCATAGCAAACCCTAGAGCTAAGAAGAGAGTGGAATGAAATATTTCAAGTATTCAAAGAATTGCTGATCACAAATACTCTATTTTGACAAATTATCCTTCAAGTGTGAGGAAGAACTAAAAATCTTCTCAAAACATGCAGAAGCTAAAAGAATTCACCACCACCAAAACTGCCTTGCAAGAGTCACTGAAAGGAGTACCACATGAAAAAAAAAGCACAAGAGTCCCAACTCTAAATGAGTTAATCACTGGCAAAATAGAACAAGAACATAACAACAAGAGAAAACAGAGACATAGGAAATGGGAGGCCAGAATAGACTGAACCATATGATTAAATGTTGGTGAACTAAGGCCAACTTAAAAAAAGACTATTGTGTGGTCCGGGATGTGGCGCAGTAGTAAAGCTTTGGACTCTCAAGCATGAGGTCCTGAGTTCGATCCCCAGCAGCACACATGCAAGAATGATATCTGGTTCTTTCTCTCTCCTCCTATCTTTCTCATAAATAAATAAAATCTTTAAAAAAAAAAAAAAAGACTGTTGTATATATTGTAAATTAGGCATAATGCTCATGATGACCCAATGACATTCTTCAAGGAAATTAAATTTTTGTGGAACCACAAAAGAACCACGAATTGCCAAAGCACTTCTGAGAGAAAAAAATTAATAAATAAATAAACAGAAGTATCAAGCTCCCCCAACTTCAGTTTATACTACAAAGCAATAGTAATTAAAACAGTATGGTACTGGAATAAAAATGGACACTCGGATTCAAGGGAACAGAACTGGGATATGAGCCCACATATATACAGTCACTTAATATAAGACCAAAAATATGAGCCCAAAACTACTCAATGGGTAAAAGAAGATTTTCTCCAGAAATGGGAAAACTGAACAGCCACACGTAGAAAGGTAGAGTAGGACACCACTTAAACCCTGAAGCAAAATAAGAACAAAATGGATCTTAAAGACCTGGATATTAGACCAGAAACTCTAAAATCTCTATCTCTGCCTTACTTTCAATAAACTTGAAAGAATAGTGTTAGGTGGGATGAATCAGGAAGACAAGAATGACTATCAGATGAAATTAGGAGACAGACACAAGAAGAGAAAGCACAAAAGAAAACTTGGACCAGGAGTGGTGTACTACACCAAAGCAAAGGACTCTGGGAAGAAAATGCAAGGGAGAGGCCTGAGGGTAGGGAGACTTTGGGGTCCTAAACTGGGGATGAGAATATTTCACAGAGATGGGAAATTACACTCATGTGTCAATAACTGTACTATAAACTATTAACCCCCAGTAAAATAGGAAAGAAAAATAAGTAACTTTAACTCTGGATAGGTTAAAATAAATAAATTGCTCCCAAAAAGTCAAAATGGAACAAACTAGTGATACACACTGAATTGTAAAGCAATCTCAAAATCATTATGCTAAGTGAAAAAAAAAAAGCCAGGTCAAAATAAAAGTCTTATGATTCCATTTACATAAAAGCTTAGGGTCAGGAGAGATACCCCAGAGTTACAGCACTGAATTTGAATGTTTCAGATACAATCCTTGGCACTGCCAATCCAGAGCTGATAGGCGCTTTGGTCACTGTCTCTTATAAATATAAATGAATCTGTTTTTCAAAATTAAATTCTAGAAAATGCTAAGTGAATCTATAGAAATAGAAAGTAGATCAGGGAGTGTCTGGGGATAAGTTAGAGAAAACTTTGGGGGTATTCAAAATTGTTGGTATGCTTCTAGTTCTGCTTCTGGGATCCCTTCTGTTACATTGCTTGACATTGTGGTCTATTTACATAGTCATTCTGTTACATTGGCTTGGTCTCACTCCCCCTGCCTCCGGGAGATTTTGGTTTAGTCCTTGCCTTTTCACGCTTCTCTCTTCTGCCCGCCCCCTATCCTTCGTACTTCCTTGGTTCCTGACGCTGCCACCGGAGGAGAGAGAGGCAGGACAGAATTGTGTGGTAATTAGATTAGATTAGTTTTTTGAACCGTTTGCTTGTGAATAAAGAAATATTGCTTCTCCGCTCAGCCATATGTCCCTGGTCGTCTGTCTCCTACTGCGAAGCTAGCCCGGCATACTGGAGCCCTGAACTTTGACTGACACAAAATGGCTTGGTGAGGGTCAAAATTAATCAAATTATATATTTAAATACACGCAGCTTAGTGTATACACTTCAATTAACCTTCCCGTCAATAAAGTATTTTTTAAGATTAATTTAATTATTTAACCTTTGCATGAAATATCTAAATGATACTTTTAGGTAATATCTTTTGCATATAAACAATGAGTAATCTAATAGATGATTTTTTTTTGTTGTTATGGAACAAGACCCTTCCACATGTTTGGTTTCACAGCTTGAAGGCCACTTTGTCATTCAGATAGAGACAGAAACAGCAGGAGACACCACTGCACAAAAATGTTCTCTGTTACCATTGTACCTCCCATGTGGTGCTGGGGGCTCAATCCTGAGTTGTGCATATTGCAATACAGACACCCTTCCTAGTGGGTGATGTCTCCAGCTCATAAAGTATTGCTTTTATTTTTCTTTTTGATTATTTGTTTATCCTTATTTACTGTTCTTTTTATTAGTTACTTTGACAGAGCACAACAAAGCTCCAGCTTTCAGTGGTGTGAAGGACTGAATCTTTAGTGCCTCAGGAATGAAAATCTTTTGCATAACCACTGTTATCTTCCCCACCCTAAATTGCTTTTCAATGGGTTGATAGTCTAAAACACTTAGAAAAATGGCCATAAGACTATGTCTTTAGAGAATAAGAAGAGACCAAAAAGCCCTAAAGGTCTGTGACTCAATAGGCATCTTTCCCTACTTCCTGACTTTATGAACTCTGGGTAAACCTTTTCAAAATCAGAGCATTGCTTTAAATAGTAAAAGTAGCAGGACATGGACTAGATACTAAGACCAAAGTGATTACACTGGAAACCTTCCAGATCAGCACCAATTCCTTTAACTAATAACCTGAAGGTATATTTGTTCTAATAGTCAAGAATCTGCCTAGTTATGTCATCTGTCAGCTTGTACTTCTGCATCTTGCCACACAGAATACTCTGAATGACTTATTGAACATCAAAAATTACATTTATTGGGCGTCAGGTTAAGCGCAAGTGGTGCAAAACTCAAAGACCCGCATAAGGATCCCGGCTCAAGCCCTGGCTCCCCACCTGCAGGGGGTCGCTTCACAAGTGGTGAAGCAGGTCTGCAGGTGTCTCTCTTTTTCTCTCCCCTCTCTGTCTTCCCCTCCTCTCTCCATTCTCTCTGTCCGATCCAACAACGACAACAACAACAATAACTACAACCATAAAACAACAAGGGCAACAAAAGGGAATAAATAAATAAATATTTTTAAAAGTTATGGTGATAACACCCTGGACATCCCCATCTCATCTGATACTGCTGATCTACTGGTCATCTACCCTTGGGACTGTTACTATGTTTTGTTGGTGGTATTGTTGTTTGTTTTGTTTTGTTATTTTTAATTTTTACTGGAGCACTGCTCAACTCTAGCTTATAGTGGTATGGGGACTTGAACCTGAGACCTTGGAGTCTCAGGCAGGAAAGTCTCTTTGCATAACCATTATGCTATCTCCCCCACTCCCCCCTTAGACCTTTAGACAGCATCTTCCTTACATTCTACTGACTGTGCCTTTTCAGTTTCATTCTCAATCACTTTGTGCTCTGTTTGATTCCTAAATACTAGTGTTCCCAGAGTCCTCTCTTCAATACACTATTCTGTTATGTACTCAAAGCCTAATTAACTTCATCAGCACCAATAGCTTCAATTACTGCTTATGTGCTCATGGCTCCTAAACTATCTCATAGCCAGACTTTCTTCCATTCATCCAACAGTCTTGAGCAAAGCAATGTAAAATGTTTGGCTCTCCTATGGGTGCGTTAAACTCAGGGAGACAATAAAGAAATTATCTTCTTTTTCCAGCTGCTGCTTCCTCCTCCTAAATTTTCAATATCAGTGAAAAGCAGGCATCTATCTAGTAACCCAAGGTGAAAAACCTAGAAGTTGTGTTGGAATGAAATTGATTACTCAGTTTTCAAATCTATCTCCTCTCTCCCTCCTTCTCTCCTCAATTCGCTCTCCTCCATCCATTTTTTCCTTGCTTAATTCTAACCTTTTTATCCCCATTAGAAAGCAACAGTTCCCTGATCTTCCTGCCTTCAAACTTTCTTACCTTCCTCCCATTACAAACAGAACACTATTTGCAACCTGTTGTCAACAGTTCCACATAGCTTTCCTCAGAAAATGATCAGTTTCTGCCTTCATAATTTAGACAACTCTTGTCACTCCCACTCATGTACCTTCACAAAAACTCTTATCTGGTCATAAAATGTGATTCCTCTGTGCAGCTATACAACTATTTTCCTTGACTGAGATATGCTGGCCACTGTGTAGCTTGTAAAGCACTTCTAGAAATCTTTCAAGACAGCTCAAACAGTACTATCTCCAGGACTCCTTAGTTTGATTGGTTGCTATTCTGTTTTTCTAATAACTTTGGTTTAAACACTTATCACAATGCTTCCCCTATCTGCAGGGTAACTATAGACTTACATACTATTTGCTTTCCTTTGAAAAATTGCATGATATGAACTCATTAAATAAGGATATAAATTGTCACTGGAAAAAGTGGTAACAAAGAATAAAGTAGAGATAGAGAGATGTTTCACCAAGTAGAATGACTCCTGCCATTCACACAGCCCAGGTTCAAGTCCTAGAACCATTTGGGAGATGCTATTTCTCCAGGGTTGTGGTGTCTGTCTCTCTTGTTCTCTCTTCCCCCTTCCTCCTTTCTCCCTTTTTCCTCCTTTTCTCCCTTTTTCATTCTCTCTTCCTCTCTAGCTATATAAAAAAGAAGCCTGAAACAATAAAATCATGCATGCACAAAGTCCTAGCACTACAGAGAGAGAGAATTAAAGAAAAAATAATAAAGTATAACTGCCTTAAAATTTTAAAAACTTGGGGCTGGGTGGAGATCCACCTGGTTGAGTACATATGTTACAATGCACAAGGACTCAGGTTCAAGCCCCCTGTCCTCACTTCAAGGGGAAAGCTTTGCAAGTGGTGAAGCAGTGCTGCAAGTGTCTTTCTCTCTCTTCCTCTCTGTCTCCTCCTACCCTCTCAATTTCTGGCTTCCCTATCCAATAAACAAAGATAATTTAAAATATTTTTTTATTTAAAAAACTTAATAGCCAAAGAGTGAAAGGAGCCTAAATGTCCAACAACAAGATGACTGACTAAAGAAGCTATTTCCATGGAACACTACTCTACAGTCAAAAAGATATTGCGTCCTTTGGGACAAAATGGGTGGAACTGGAGGTGATTATGCTTAGCAAAATAAGTAAAAAGATGAAAGACAACCACCTGGTGGTTTCACTCATCTTTGGAATCTAGAGATCTGATATAAAAAACCCAGAAGCAAGCAGTTTCTTTTTTTTTCTAATTTATTTATTTATTCTCTTTTGTTGCCCTTGTTGCATTATTGATGTCATTGTTGTTTGGATAGGACAGAGAGAAATGGAAAGAGGAGGGGAAGACAGAGAGAGGGAGAGAAAGATAAGACACCTGCAGACCTGCTTCACCGCTTGTGAAGCGACTCCTCTACTGGTGGGGAGCAGGGGGCTCAAACCAGATCCTTGTACTGGTCCTTGAGCTTTGCGCAACCTGCGCTTAACCTGCTGTGCTACCGCCCGATTCCTTTTTACTTTTTATTTATTTTTTTTCTTTTTTATTTAAGAAAGGATTAATTAACAAAACCATAGGGTAAGAGGGGTACCTTTTTATTTTTTTTTATTTTTATTTATTTTCCCTTTTGTTGCCCTTGTTGTTTTTATTGTTATTATTGTTGTTACTGGTGTCATCATTGTTGAATAGGACAGAGAGAAATGGAGAGAGGAGGGGAAGACAGAGATGGGGAGAGAAAGATAGACACCTACAGACTTGCTTCATAGCCTGTGAAGTGACTCCCCTGTAGGTGGGGAGCCAAGAGCTCAAATGGAATCCTTATACTTGTCCTTGTGCTTTGTGCCACGTGTGCTTAACCCGCTGCTCTACCACCAGACTCCCTCAAGCAAACTGTTTCTAAACCTTGTGAGAACTATAGTTTTTATCTTTGGGAAATTAGGGTGGTGAGGATACAGCACACTGGTAATAGATGTGGTATGGAACTATACATGTAGTTTTAACATCTTACAACCTATTAATCACAAATAAAAATTAAGTTAATATATATAAATATATAAACAACATTTTCATGAAGTAGCACACAAAAATCTTAGTGACAAAAAAAAGTGATTAAAGAAATGTAAATTACAATTACATAAGACAACATTTTCTCCCCCCCCCTTTTTTTTTCTTTATTTGATAGGACAGAAATTATGGGTGGAGGAGATACAGAAGAAAGACAGAGAGACACCTGCAGTACTTACTTCACTGTTCATGAAGCTTCCCCCCTGAAGGTTGGGAGTGGGTGCGGAAACCCAAATCCTTGTACATGGTAATGTGTACACTTAAACCAGGTGCACCACCACCCAGCCCCCAAAGTTTTGGCTTTGTTTGTTAGTTCCTTTACCAAAGCTGGCTATCTCTGGCTTCAGGTGGAAGTGGAGTGTGAACTTCAACCTCTGGTGCCTCTGGCAGGCAGGCCTTTCTGCATAGCCACTACGCTACATAACCAGTTCTAACACTGTCTACCTTCAAATTAGCAACAATAAATAACAATTTTCAGGGTTGGCCTGGCTTATGTTCCTAACCTAAGGCTTCTGACACAAGTCATCAGTTTTCAATAGTCAGAAATTCATACATCATTTTCTGAGTACAAAAAAAAAAAACATTTTAAACAAAGTAAGTGTACCAAATAAAATTTACTCACTCATTTAACAACCATTTATTAAGCATTTACTATGTGCTGTGCATGGCTTGAGTTATCATTTACACAATAGTTTTGTTTTGCTTTTTAAAGAAAAAAATTAGTCTTTTATAGAGTTTAAAATTGGGGGATCATAAAAAGTAATTAAAATATATATTATGTGGGTTGAGAAAGAGTTCACCCAATAGAATGCACACTTTACCATGAAGAAGGACCTGGATTTTTAGCACCCAGTAACACACAGGAGCACCATATACTGGCACTGAGGGAAGTTCCATGGAAGGTGAAGCCATTCTGTATTATCTCTCCTCTTCCTCCCCCTCCTTCTCTCTCTCTCTCTCTCTCTCTCTCTCTCTTTTGCTCTCTTCCCATCTCACTCACCCTTCTTCCCCCTCCCTCCTTCTATGTCTCTAACTAAAATTAAGGAAAAAAATGTTCACCTGGGTTAGGGGGATTGTCTACACACGACACCCAGGCAGGAAAAAAAAAAAAATCAATAAAATAGACATTATGATGGATGCCAGAACATCCTAAGAAGACAAGTTAAAGAATGGCAAAAAGAGAGGAAGTTAAATTTTTTATAATTTTTATTATCTGTATTTTGTTTGCTAGAAACAGCCAGAAATCAAGAGAGAATGAGATGATAGAGAAGGAGAGTGGCAGAGAGACACCTGCAATACTGGCAAAGTTTTCTCCCTGCAGGTGGGGACCAGGGACTTGAACCCAGGTCCTTGCACACTGCAATGTGTGCGCTCAACCAGGTGCACCACCACCTGGCCCCCAAGAGGAAGTTAAAATTTTAAACAGATATCGTGAAGGTGACAACT
This sequence comes from Erinaceus europaeus, assembly GCF_950295315.1. Classification (NCBI taxonomy): domain Eukaryota; kingdom Metazoa; phylum Chordata; class Mammalia; order Eulipotyphla; family Erinaceidae; genus Erinaceus; species Erinaceus europaeus. Next base: position 60,478,913 of record NC_080169.1, on the reverse strand, counting down.
GAGTGAAAACCTGAGGAATATGATGGAGAAAGTAAAGCAAATGCCTAAGAGAAGAGAATTCCAGGCAGAAAAGGGGGTTAATGCAGACACCCTGAGAAAGGAACCTGTCATAGACCCTTTAGTGAGAAAACCAGAGAAGCTAAAGCAGAATGAATAAAAGGGAGAGTAATAAGAGATGACATGAGCAGTATAACAGAAGTCAGGTCATATTGAGTCTTGCAAATCACCATAACATAATGTTTCTGAATGAACCCTAGAAGATTTGTGAGTATGAAAATAGCAGTGTTTGACATATTTTAATGTGGATTTTGTTGTTGTTTTACTTCTTTGTAGAGATCAAGATGGAAAGTCATGAGATAGGTCACTGGTAGGGTATGTCCCTTACCATGGGTAAGGCCAAGGATTGGGAGTGCCACATGGATGAAAAGATATTTATCACTGTTTGTTAAATACCATGTTTGAATTTCTGCCTTCACTGAGTGTCTCATCTATTGGAGAGGATTGGTAATTCAGTCTTTGGTAAAGTACATGATGCCTTTGTGTGACAGAACATGATTCTACCAATACCACCCCCAGGCTTATAAATTTTGGGAGGAAAGGGTACTACTTCCCCTGGAACATAACATAGACTGGTGGCCAGGCAAAATGCTGAGCATACTGAACAATAAGTGGATTCTAGGATTCTAGTTGTTACCTGACCCCAGAGTTTGTGCCCTTGTTGTAACTGGGCATAACTCACCCATTCGTATAGTGAATACAGTTATGAGTGCAAAATAACTGTAGGACAGTTTATGCATACCCAAGAGTTAACAATGGGCTGTCAGTAGAATTCAGAGAAAACATTCTTTGTCTAGTAATCCTAGAAAGACTTGATTTAGATCAGGAGGTTTTTCTGTCTGAGATGTTTCTTCACCACTACTGACCACTACTCACCACTTTCTTCCAATAAAATCTGACCATCCTTAAGATCTCAGCCTTAAATTCTTGTTCTCAGTAATCACTTCATGTCAGATGAGGATGGCAATATGTTCCCACAGCACAGAGCAACTGTAATTCCGTGGTGTGTACCGTTTCGATTCTGTTCCCGCAAGATTATAAACCTCTTTGTGGGCAAAGACCATAACTTTTGCTCATCATTTTATTGCCAGTACCTTATACATAAGTACACAATAAATTTGTGTTCAAGATTTAAAGATTATCTAGAACACAGATTGAGAAATGCCAAACGAGATGAGAATTAGCTATGGCTTAAACAGGGGGAAGGAAAAGGCAACAAAAATTTGACTGTTTTCTGACAAAAGGGAATTATTATAAGATCCAGGACACTAGTGAAGAATGCACAGTGATAGAAAAATGCTACACTGGGATCTGCTATTTTCACCCCTTATGCTAAAATATGACACTTCACAGATCTGTCAACTCTTAGTTTTACATTGTAAATATTGATGGTGTGAATACTTGCTCACATTTGCCTAAATATGACAACTGAAATGGAAAATTCACCTCCACAAGCTAACAGGAAAAGCTAGTAACTATGCAAAAACAGAGGCTGAGTCCTACTTTCTTCAGTGACACTGTGACTTTAGAAATGACACCCTCGGGGGTCGGGCGGTGGCGCAGCAGGTTAAGCGCAGGTGGCTCAAAGCACAAGGACCGGCATAAGGATCCCGGTTCGAGCCCCCGGCTCCCCACCTGCAGGGGAGTCGCTTCACAGGCGGTGAAGCAGGTCTGCAGGTGTCTATCTTTCTCTCCCCCTCTCTCTCTGTCTTCCTCTCCTCTCTCCATTTCTCTCTGTCCTATCCAACAACAAAGCAATGTCAACAATGGCAATAATAACCGCAACGAGGCTGCAACAACTAGCGCAACAAAAGGGGGGGAAAATGGCCTCCAGGAGCGGTGGATTCATGGTGCAGGCACCGAGCCCAGCAATAACCCTGGAGGAGAAAAAAAAAAAAAGAAATGACACCCTCATCCAAAGTCTATGACCTTCAGAGACTTAAAAGAAAGAACAACCATTCCCCTCAAAGTCTGAAACAGCAGACATGATCATTTACAATTCTGATTTATGTAGACTTGGAGGGTCCAATGCCTTACAAAACCTAGAAAGAACATACTATTAAAAACTACTCTATCACCATTTTCTCACTTTCCAAGTAATATTCTACCCATTCCCTATGGAGCAGGAACCACTCTAGTACTGAGCATGAGTACCAGTTGTCAAAATGAGTCTTTCCTTTTCAGTTCTCATCTCAATTTCTTTGGGTATTTCATACCACATTCACTTCTTTCTTCTTCAAAGACTTTTTGTTCCTCTTTTCATAACTCTGTATCCTCACATTTCTCTTATAGAAGCCATTACTTATATGTCTTCTTTATGTCTTCCCCCTTTAATGTTGGATAAAACCCCAAATCTATCTTTCATCCCTTGTTCCCATGCCCTGGAGCTCTTTATATATTTTGGTGATTAGTTTCTTGTCTGATGTCTGGCATGTGAAGATCTTCTCCCATTCTGTGAGGGGTCTCTCTGTTTGGCTACCTTCCCTGGATTGAAGACCCCACCAATGTGTCCTGGAGCTCAGATTCCCCAGAGACACACCTTACTAGGGAAAGAGAGAAGCAGACTGGGAGTATGGACCGACCAGTCAATGCCCATGTTCAGCGGGGAAGCAATTACAGAAGCCAGACCCTCTACCTTCTGCAACCCTCAACGACCCTGGGTCCATGCTCCCAGAGGGCTAGAGAATGGGAAGGCTATCATGGGAGAGGGTGGGTTATGGGGATTGGGTGGTGGGAATTGTGTGGAGTTGTACCCCTCCTACCTTATGCCTTTGTTCACTAATCCTTTCTTAAATAAAAAATTTAAAAAAAAAAAAAAAAAGGTGAAGGTGGGGCTTGAGTGTTATAAGCTAGACCTGTGGGCTTGGCTATGCTCTCTGCTCAAGGGTGAGTGCCTGTGAGATGTATGAGCTGAGAGGCTTCTCTTTGTACCTCTCTCTCTCTCTCTCTCTCTCTCTCTCTCTCTCTCTCTCTTGGTAGAATGTGAATATTGTCAGTTTTCTTGAGTAAAGTTTAAAATTCCTGAAAATCATACTCTCTCCTCAATTCCTTGTTGAGATTATGCATGACAAACTTTTAATACTAGGAATAGAAATTCAGCCAGTCAATCCCCCCCAATACAGTTTGTTTACATATCTGTCTGTCTAGTTCTTTACCCAATTAAATCATCTTTTAATTTGAAATTTCATACCATCTGACATTCTGCCTCACATAGAGAAAAAGTTCAATTAAGTGTGGAATAAAAAATGCTAATATATGGGAAGGGGAACACAGGACTTTGGTGATGTGGTGTGGAACTACACCCATGTAATTTTGTAGTCTCACAAGCCACTATTAAATCACTAATACAAACAAAAAGTAATAAAGACTGTTGACAAAAAGTAATGATTAAACCAAGATTCAGAGAGAATCACATTATGTAGGGCTTTGGAGCAGGGAACTATGAGTCAAGTTACTTAATATTTCAAATTTAAATGCAGCATACATAATCCACTTAGTTCTGTTTTTTTTTTTTCAGTCTTATTCACTGTCTCAAATACATTTATTCAGCTCCCATCATCTCTTGGTTTCTTTTTTTCCTTCTAGCAAATCCATTATGTCCTATTATTAGTGATTTAAAATTTTCATCAAGTTATTGAATAAACCTATCCTATTAACTTCTGAAATGTCACTGTAAACCCTCCCTGAAATTTCCCAGTCTAGACCTACTAACGAACTTTCACATTTATTTTTCCCTTAGCATATTAATCTTCACTATTTAAATGTCAAATTTGCAAAATAAAGTCATATTGTTTGCTTTTTCTGTATGCTTATTTTTTCAGTTCCCAAATAAATTTTAAAATCTCTCACTATCATCTATTATGGTTCCAATTAATTCTTTTTAATGACTGTATAATACTACATGGTAATGGGCCAACACCATTAAACCTCCAGTTAACAGGCAGTCTCCTCCTTTTTAGCTCTTTGCCAGTGTGAGTAGGGCTAAGTAAACATCCTTATCCATTAGAGATATTGACCTCATCACACCCTCACAATTAACAGGTCAGTTTTTAGTATTATCATTTTACAAGTTAAAAAAAAATAGTGCCAAGAAACCCAAAAGTCTGAGGAATAGTAATCCTATATTTTCTCAGTTTTTTTAATCTCAGTTTTTGTTTTTGTTTTTTTTCCCTTAAAACAACATTTTCTAAAGTCATGTCCTTTATCTTTCATCTGCTGGCACACTGACTTTACCTTTATTTCTATCTCCAAAACTATAGTCTTCCTGTTTGTCCTTGTGCTTCCATCCTGCTGATTTGATCATCCATGGAACATTCCAAAGTATTCATCTTTCTCTCCTTTTTAATTCCACAAACCAAAACTTTGATAGAAATCTTCGTTTTATATGTTTTTACCCAAGTCTGATTCTCTGCCAAAATCTAACTGAAGCTTTTCCTCATACCCAATACTCATTTTGAAAAGATCTTTTTTCCTGAACTCTGGCAATCATAACTAGATTGTTCCTGTGGCAAATGTCTAGATTTCTCACCATTTTCCTTTTGCTGTTTTTCTCTGAAACCAGGCAACAAAAAAAATGAATCTATGTAACTTAAACATGGATACTTTTATAAAAAATAATAATAATGTTAAACAAGAATGGAACCATAACAACTAGACACAAACAAGGGTTAGAGCAAACTGCAATTTTTTTCCAAAGTCTTCTTTAACATTTCACATATTAATAAGAGATGACTTTAGCTTCCAGCCTCAAACTCCCTCACTTTTAAATGCTCTAACTCTCCATCCCAAGAAATTATATTATCCTTTTTGCATGATATTCATCTCTTTTATTATTAGTGATTACCAAAGAGGTACAAATGGGAATAAATACAAAATATTTTGTTTGTTTGTTTTACTTTAACTATGTTTTTGTTCACAAGATTTAAGCCTATATATTGATAGCTATATCTCACAGGAAGTTCCCTGGTTATCCCCCTGCCACAAAAGCATGGAAAACACCTGCCTGCCTTTCATAGCTCTTAAAAATACTGTTGAAGAAAAAACACTAACCAATTTTATAAATAAGTTCAGCTAGTCAGACCAGATGTCAAGGAACAGATTCCATTTGAGAATTTCTAAAAGAACCTCTCCCTCTCAGTTAATCATCTTACAACTGTTTTGTTAGGCATCTGAAAGAATATAAACACCACCATTTCTATATACACAACTAGTCACAAGCAGGCTCATCAGCCTCTTATATATTGTATATTGCAGTTGAGAGAAAACTCAAACTTAAAAATCTCAAGAGACTGTCCCACAGCAATATATAAAGTTAGTGCAACAAGGAGTTGAGAGTAACTGAATGTAGCCTTCATGAGCCTTCTGCCTTCTAGTCTCCCCTTTCAATGCTTCTCTTAGGTTGGTTGCACACTCCTCTGTCCTTTCTAGTATAAATGCATAGCACAAATGCTTCTTTAAAGGACTGCTCTATCTTGGTGACCAAAAATAAAGCACCAGTACTACTAGCCCTGACCTGACTTTTAACCACTTCAGGCAGAATCTTCATCACAAAAATCTAATGTTCGTGAAGCTTAAGACTTTTCATCACTTCAGAAAAGAAATGCACTATGCAAACTGAAACTTGGGGCTGAAGGCAATGTTTAGATTTGACCCTAAAGTACTTGTTCAGTTTAAGGACTTCTAAGAACTAGTTTTCTGTGGACAAGAATGAATGAATTATTTCCAGGTGGTAAGGAAAAGTTGTTGAATACAGAATAAATAGTAATAATAGTGAACGCTGGAAACTAAACACATCTGTCAGTTTCAAGACTACCCTGATTCCCCCAATTACAACACTATCGTGTGCTTGCAAACCTCCCGGGTCTGATTCACTTCGGTCTGTCCTGGAACTTGAGCTGTGTATAAGGAAGCTGAAAACCACGGATGACAGATGGTATCCAAAATCTGGATACCCTATCATTCACATCTAAAGCTTTACACACAAATGAACAGGGTACCCTCTAACCTTTCTTCCCAGAGAGGTTACTGAATAATCTCTCTCTTTCATCTAAATTAAAATGACCCATCACCTGATTCTAAGCAATCTTCCTAAAAACAGTATTCACTCCTCATATCCTCCCCAACATAGTCACTCAAAGTAGGTCAGAAATTTTGCTTCCTTCCTCTCATTGATTTTCATTAAGAGGATGTACTTTCTGGAACACTAAGGAGAAAGATAAACATCCAATGCAAGTACTTAATGACAACCTTCTTTAAATTTTTGTTACATTATGTCCAGTTTCTCTAGAAGCAGGAGAAAAATCTCATCGCCCATAATTTTTCTTCTTGGCTGTAAATTAACAATAATCTAGAACTATAAAATAGAATATATTTCAGCCTGGTGATTACTACCCCCTCCAATAAAGAAAAAAGCATATTCACTGTCATTTCTAATTTTTCTAGATCACCAATTAACCTCATCCCTAACTACAAGAACTCTCTCTTTCCCTCCCGCTCGCTCCCCCTCTCCCCCTTCTCTCCCTTACACATCTTTATTTTGCCAGTAGAGTGCCAACTGACACCACACTGTGGTTTAGCTACAACCCCGACCTCCGGGACCTTTATCAAGAAACTGAGTGCCTGAGAGTCGCAAAAGGGTTTGCAGAGACCCGGGGGTAAGGGTGGTCTGGGGAGAAACTGGGCAAAGCGAAAACACTCCCGTGGCAATATCTGGCTCTATGAAGCCATAAAGAAAAGGTTCTCCAAATCCCAAAGGCAGGGTTTCCCCAGTCTTTTCCCTTTGCTGAAATCCCACCAACCCCCCACCCCCACCCCGTCCCTGCTCCTCACTCCCTGCACTCCAAAGAGGGCGCCGCAAAGTCCTTCAAAGCCCTCAAAACACTCGCGCGGGAACAGCAAAGCATCACCCAAAGACAAGCAAAGCCACACACAGACACACACACTCTCTCTCTCTCTCTATCTTGGCCAGCTGCCCAGAGCGGCCAACTTCATCCTCTGAAACAAACGAAAGCTTCTCTCTTGTGAAGGAAAGGAGGCCACAGCAGAGCAATAAACAGATCACCCTCCCTTTCATTAGCCACCCCCAGACAAATCTAGGTGAATGAGCAGGTGCGGCTCACCTCCTGGCAAGGAGGAAGCAGGCGGCTGGAGGAAGAGGGCAGGTCCCCAGCCCAGGCCACCTGGCTGCCGGCGAGCGCCCAGCAACAAATCCAGGCGGGGCTCCAAGGAACCGAGAGTCCGCAGCGGGGAGCCCCCGCCAGCCGCGCCCGGCCCCTCCCCCGCGTCGACCCCGGGGCGCGGAGCCACATCTCCGCCTGTCCCGCTGCGGTCGGCCGGCCGCAGGCAGCCTCTGCAGGGAAAGCGCGCACTGGCTCCGGGCCGCGAGGATTGAGCGCTCCGCTCTCCGCTCCCTCGCTCCCAGCCCGCTGACAGCTCTGCTGTGCTCACCGCCCGGGCAGCCAGAGACGATGCTCCCGTCACGCCGGAGGGAGGGACACCCCGGCGCGGGCGCCGCGCGGCGCGGGGGCGGGACGCGGGGCGGGGACGCGGGAGTCTGGGAGCAGGTGGCTGGAGTGTGGGCC